>NC_079387.1:253605-262582 GCF_021018895.1 Seriola aureovittata | reverse complement strand
TTGTCCTCACCTTCAATTTCCACCACCACAGTAAGTCTTTTTTCAAAGATTCTTTCCAATTTACGATCCACCATTATTCCTCTCTCTTGCCTTTTCTCCCGTTCAATCCCGTCTCTCACATACTCGTCCATTTGCATGTTTCGCCGCTGTGCGCTCCCCCCAGACAGCAGCTGCTGTCGGGGGAACACGTTTAAATCAAAATACAACAAAAAACAACCGTCTTTCAGGCGAGTGCAAAAAACAATATTTTAGTCCAAAACAATGAGGGTGCTTTCACTTCAGCTTCCCGCAACAATTACTTTCAGCACCAATCTCCTGCAACTCCAAAGTGGGCGTGTTCAGAGTGGTATGGCCGTAAGCGAGAGGGAGCGCGACAAATACCCTCTTTAAACATGACGATCATGTCCTTCATGCACGAAGCTACGTGTTTCTGTCTAGCGCAGGAGCCTTTCCTTTTCAGCGTTTGCTTGTTGCTTTGGCTCTCAACATGTCAACTTTGTAACATTTTAATACAAAAGTGTCTTTACATTGTGATCTGTGCTGTCCCCAAAAGTGCAGCCAGGTGCAGAGTAACAGGTTGTTGAAGCAGGAGCAGCAGCGTCCTCTGCTGATTGCAAAGAGATGCCAAAAAGCTTACAGCACCTGGTATTCCCAGGCGGTCTCCCATCCAAGTACTAACCAGGCCCGACCCTGCTTGGCTTCCGAGATCGGACGAGATCGGGCGCGTTCAGAGTGGTATGGCCGTAAGCGAGAGGGAGCGCGACAAATACCCTCTTTAAACATGACGATCATGTCCTTCATGCACGAAGCTACGTGTTTCTGTCTAGCGCAGGAGCCTTTCCTTTTCAGCGTTTGCTTGTTGCTTTGGCTCTCAACATGTCAACTTTGTAACATTTTAATACAAAAGTGTCTTTACATTGTGATCTGTGCTGTCCCCAAAAGTGCAGCCAGGTGCAGAGTAACAGGTTGTTGAAGCAGGAGCAGCAGCGTCCTCTGCTGATTGCAAAGAGATGCCAAAAAGCTTACAGCACCTGGTATTCCCAGGCGGTCTCCCATCGAAGTACTAACCAGGCCCGACCCTGCTTGGCTTCCGAGATCGGACGAGATCGGGCGCGTTCAGAGTGGTATGGCCGTAAGCGAGAGGGAGCGCGACAAATACCCTCTTTAAACATGACGATCATGTCCTTCATGCACGAAGCTACGTGTTTCTGTCTAGCGCAGGAGCCTTTCCTTTTCAGCGTTTGCTTGTTGCTTTGGCTCTCAACATGTCAACTTTGTAACATTTTAATACAAAAGTGTCTTTACATTGTGATCTGTGCTGTCCCCAAAAGTGCAGCCAGGTGCAGAGTAACAGGTTGTTGAAGCAGGAGCAGCAGCGTCCTCTGCTGATTGCAAAGAGATGTGAAAAAGCTTACAGCACCTGGTATTCCCAGGCGGTCTCCCATCCAAGTACTAACCAGGCCCGACCCTGCTTGGCTTCCGAGATCGGACGAGATCGGGCGCGTTCAGAGTGGTATGGCCGTAAGCGAGAGGGAGCGCGACAAATACCCTCTTTAAACATGACGATCATGTCCTTCATGCACGAAGCTACGTGTTTCTGTCTAGCGCAGGAGCCTTTCCTTTTCAGCGTTTGCTTGTTGCTTTGGCTCTCAACATGTCAACTTTGTAACATTTTAATACAAAAGTGTCTTTACATTGTGATCTGTGCTGTCCCCAAAAGTGCAGCCAGGTGCAGAGTAACAGTTGTTGAAGCAGGAGCAGCAGCGTCCTCTGCTGATTGCAAAGAGATGCCAAAAAGCTTACAGCACCTGGTATTCCCAGGCGGTCTCCCATCCAAGTACTAACCAGGCCCGACCCTGCTTGGCTTCCGAGATCGGACGAGATCGGGCGTGTTCAGAGTGGTATGGCCGTAAGCGAGAGGGAGCGCGACAAATACCCTCTTTAAACATGACGATCATGTCCTTCATGCACGAAGCTACGTGTTTATGTCTAGCGCAGGAGCCTTTCCTTTTCAGCGTTTGCTTGTTGCTTTGGCTCTCAACATGTCAACTTTGTAACATTTTAATACAAAAGTGTCTTTACATTGTGATCTGTGCTGTCCCCCAAAAGTGCAGCCAGGTGCAGAGTAACAGGTTGTTGAAGCAGGAGCAGCAGCGTCCTCTGCTGATTGCAAAGAGATGCCAAAAAGCTTACAGCACCTGGTATTCCCAGGCGGTCTCCCATCCAAGTACTAACCAGGCCCGACCCTGCTTGGCTTCCGAGATCGGACGAGATCGGGCGCGTTCAGAGTGGTATGGCCGTAAGCGAAAGGGAGCGCGACAAATACCCTCTTTAAACATGACGATCATGTCCTTCATGCACGAAGCTACGTGTTTCTGTCTAGCGCAGGAGCCTTTCCTTTTCAGCGTTTGCTTGTTGCTTTGGCTCTCAACATGTCAACTTTGTAACATTTTAATACAAAAGTGTCTTTACATTGTGATCTGTGCTGTCCCCAAAAGTGCAGCCAGGTGCAGAGTAACAGGTTGTTGAAGCAGGAGCAGCAGCGTCCTCTGCTGATTGCAAAGAGATGCGAAAAAGCTTACAGCACCTGGTATTCCCAGGCGGTCTCCCATCCAAGTACTAACCAGGCCCGACCCTGCTTGGCTTCCGAGATCGGACGAGATCGGGCGCGTTCAGAGTGGTATGGCCGTAAGCGAAGGGAGCGCGACAAATACCCTCTTTAAACATGACGATCATGTCCTTCATGCACGAAGCTACGTGTTTCTGTCTAGCGCAGGAGCCTTTCCTTTTCAGCGTTTGCTTGTTGCTTTGGCTCTCAACATGTCAACTTTGTAACATTTTAATACAAAAGTGTCTTTACATTGTGATCTGTGCTGTCCCCAAAAGTGCAGCCAGGTGCAGAGTAACAGGTTGTTGAAGCAGGAGCAGCAGCGTCCTCTGCTGATTGCAAAGAGATGCCAAAAAGCTTACAGCACCTGGTATTCCCAGGCGGTCCTCCCATCCAAGTACTAACCAGGCCCGACCCTGCTTGGCTTCCGAGATCGGACGAGATCGGGCGCGTTCAGAGTGGTATGGCCGTAAGCGAGAGGGAGCGCGACAAATACCCTCTTTAAACATGACGATCATGTCCTTCATGCACGAAGCTACGTGTTTCTGTCTAGCGCAGGAGCCTTTCCTTTTCAGCATTTGCTTGTTGCTTTGGCTCTCAACATGTCAACTTTGTAACATTTTAATACAAAAGTGTCTTTACATTGTGATCTGTGCTGTCCCCAAAAGTGCAGCCAGGTGCAGAGTAACAGGTTGTTGAAGCAGGAGCAGCAGCGTCCTCTGCTGATTGCAAAGAGATGCCAAAAAGCTTACAGCACCTGGTATTCCCAGGCGGTCTCCCATCCAAGTACTAACCAGGCCCGACCCTGCTTGGCTTCCGAGATCGGACGAGATCGGGCGTGTTTTTTTTTTTTTATCTTTTATTATCAAAAATATAGCACAATCTGTATTTACAATACAATCCATTTGACAGGACATACTTTTATCAAAAACATGGCATTACACACCCTCTAAGTGTATAAATAAAACCCCATCCCTTACCATAAAGAAACCGTAGCCTTAATAACACTACGATCAAAAAAAAAAAAAAAAAAAAAAAAAAAAAAAAATTAAATTAATTAAATTAATTAAATAAAATCAATCAATCAATCCATCAATCAATCAATCGAACAATCAATAAATAGATAAAGTAAACAAGAACACAATCCATACTTTTCCATGACTCACCTATCAAAGCATAGACTCTAAACAAAAACACTATAACATAAACCACAAGTTTCCCTCATTCCCTGCCTTCATTAAAGTGTTGTGTCTTGTGAAATGTTTGTCAAAAGTGTCCTTGTCTGCCCTATAAATTGTTCTAATATGTGCCTTGAGTGTGTTTTGAAAAAGTTTCTTTACATTGACTGTTTTTTGTTCAAATAGTTTGTAATTCCTATTTATCCATATTGTTTTCCTTGCCAGCGCTAGGATTGTGTTGATCAGTGTGTTATTCTTCTTTGGATGTTTTCCTGTAATTCCAAATAACCAAGTCCATAACCAGTCCGTATTGTTGTGTATTTTTAAATTGCAATGTTCCTGTAAGATTGATTTTATATATAACTGTAACTGCTTTGCTTCTATGCATGTTTGAAATATGTGTTCAATGTCCTCTGGTTCTTGTTTGCATATTGTGCAAGTCCTTGAGTATTTCTGTTTATTGATTTGGTGCAAGATAATTCCAGTGTAAATCCTTCTGTGTCGAATGTTAAAGTCCAGGTTTCTTGTCATACCGTCTATTAGTGGTATGTCTATATTTGTCCATATTTTTTTAATTTCTTTTAAAGGGTATTGTTTTTCCCAGGTATGTTCTGCAGTAGGTGACCTTTTGATTTTCTCTACTAGCAACCTGTACCATGTCTTCGTTTGGACATTTTCTAGTCTTTTCCTGTTGTCCTTTTCTATGTATTCCAGTTGGGGAAGAGCAGCTCCAATACCTTTTTTATTCTCTTTTAGCAAACCTCGCCACGCAGGGTCAAGGGTTTGTTCAAATTTCTCTTTCAGTTTTCTTATGTTTTCTTTTCTATACATTATTTTTCTCTCTCTCATTCTTTTGCATATCAATTCAACATTAAAATCTCCTCTCTCATCGATCACTTGATCCACCCTCGTTAGCCCAGCCTCTCTCATCGGACCGCTGATCAGAACTCTCCCCTCACATACAAAGAAGGGACTGTTCAAGAAAGGTAATTGCAGCACATGCTCTTTATTACTGCACTTGGGCCAGAGGTGGGGCAGAATCTTTCCCCAAGCCTCAAGTACCTCCTGGTAGAAGCCAGGCAGGCCATTCCTGACTTTTCTGGGGAGGAGCAAGCACAGATTGTATGCGTCTTTCTCCCCGTACTCGGCCAGGTAGCTGGCCAACCAGTCCTCCCAGGGGTACTGCCGGTCCGGATCTAGAAAATTTCTGATAATTTTAACCCTGAGTGCATCTTTTTTTGCACCTATATCAATTAATCCTAAACCCCCCTCCCTTCTATTAGCAATTAACACTCTGTGAGCTATCGAATTTCCCTTTCCCCTCCAAAGGAAGGAGGAGATTGCTGCTGTCAGCGATTTAAGTGCCCATTGCGGCAGCTCACAGGTTCCCATTAAATGATTAATTTTTGACAGTATCAGAGCATTAACTACAATTACCTTTCCTTTCAGTGTTAAACCTCTTGCTCTCCACAAGTTTAAAATCCCTTGCAATTTCCCTATCATTTCCCTCCACCCTCTGTCCCTAGCCCCACCCTCATTCTCTCCTATATATACTCCTAATATTTTCCTACACCCATTGTTTACCCTAAATCCCCATTTATTTACATAGTTATTCACCCTTCCAAGTTGACCTATTTCAGATTTGGTTATGTTTATTTTTGCTCCTGATGCTTTGCTGTAAGTTTTGAAATGTTCCATGATTTTGTCTATGCATTTACCTGATTTGACTGTTATTGTAATGTCATCTGCGTATTGAGTTATTTTAATAGTACTGTTTTTGGGTGTTTGTATTCCTGTTATTTCTTTATCTTTAATTATCGCTTGAGCTAGTGGCTCTGCCACTATGCTATATAGCAGGCCTGACAGCGGACATCCTTGCCTCACCGATCTTCTAATTTGAATACTGTCTGTTATCATTCCATTGCATTTTATTACACTTATGGCGTTTTTGTACAATAACTGTATCCAATTTATAAACCCTTGTCCATATCCAAATTTCTCTAATACTTTATAAAGAAACTGGTGTTCTACTCTGTCAAATGCCTTTTCAAGGTCTATTGTTAGCAGAAGCCCCCCCTGTGCTGTCATTCCTCTTACTGTATCTCTTACTGTAGCAATTGAATCTTGAATGTTTCTACTGGGTATGCTGTAGGCCTGATTTATACTAATTATTTGATTTAATGTCTGTTTTATTCTATTGGCCAAGGTTTTGGTGAGTATCTTGTAATCTGTATTTAGCAAGCTTATTGGTCTATAGTTGGATATTATGTTTCTGTCTCCTTTATTCTTATAAATTACTGTAATCATACCTGTAGTGAAAGATTTTGGTGTTTTTTGTTGTTCTTGCATTGTATGGTAGAGGTCGAGCAACAGGGGGGCCAGCTGTTCCTTAAACCTGATGTAAAATTCTGCTGTTAAGCCATCAGATCCTGGACTTTTATTCTTGTTTAAGTTGTCTATTGTCACTTCTATTTCTTTTAATGTTAATTTGCTGTCACACCATTCTTTATCCTCCATGTTAATTTTTTTGTCTACATATGATAATATTTTTTCTGTTTTTTCATTGTTGCTTCCTTCTTCTTTGAATAAATTCGTATAGTATTCTTTAATAATTTCTAGTATCTCTATTCTATCTGTGTGTATGTTATTGCTTCTATCTTTCAATTCTTCTATTATAGTTTTATTCTGTTTTTGCTTTTCCATCCCCAGAAAAAAAGCTGTGCACTTCTCCCCATCTACCAGATTTTGAAATCTACTCCTAACTGCAGCCCCTTTACATCTTTCCCTTTCTATATTATTTAATTGATTTTTATATAATTCATACTTTTCACAGCTTCTATTTCTTTGGTTATCTATTAATATCAGTTCTTCTTCTAGTTGCTTTCTGATGTTCTGTTCTTCTTGTTTTTCTTTCCATTTTTTCTCTTTGCTATAATTGATACTTGCTTTTTTGATTCTTTCTTTTATATTGTCCCATCTTTCTATATAATTATTATCTATTTGCATTTCTGTTCTAGCGTAACTAAGTAAGTTTTTGATTTTTTTGACATATGCCGGTCCATCAGGAGGCTGGAGTTGAGGCACCAGGTGCCTCCTCCCTTGATCCCCCCTACCGAGTCCAGCAGACACTCCAGAGTTGCATGATCACTCCATGTATTAAATTTGTACGTTGTTTTGTTAATTTTCTTAATCACTTCTGGGGCCGCTAAACATAAGTCTAGTCTTGATTGTCTTAATGTACCCTTTACCACCTGTCTTCTTGAGAATGTTCTTTTTAAAGGATTCTGTATTCTCCATATATCCATCAAGTTATAATTGTTCATCAATTCATATAATGCTGTTCTACTGCTGTCATTTTTATATACATTATTTACAGATATATCCGATTTTGTTAACACTGTATTAAAGTCCCCAACTATTAAAGTTTTGTTATTTACCCATCTTCCTATTTTATTAAACATCTCTTTCCTTTCTTTTTCACAATTACTGGCATATACATTGATTATTCTAAAGGTACTATTATTTACTATGATATCTATAATTAATATTCTACCTTCATTATCCTTATATATTAGTTTACTATTTTCTATCATATTAGTATTTATTATAGTAGCTATTCCACATGATTTATTAGTGCCATTATTATAATATATTTCCCCTTTATTTATCTTTGTTGCTGCTTTTAAGCTGTCCTCATCCCATCTTGTCTCCTGGAGACATAGGACATCGCAGGCTGGATTACTTAATATATTTTTCATCCTGCCACAAGTGCGGAGACCATTGACGTTCAGGGAGTGCAGCAGCAACATTGTAACAAAAAAAATGTTTTTTAAACACCTAGTTTATTCATCGTTCTTTTTTCTTTCTTCCTTTTCTTAGTTCTAGCGGCTATAGTAGAGGTGTGCTGCTTCCTGATGCTCTGGATGGTGGCGACGTCCATCTCAGAGTCACCGTCTGATTCCCCCTGCTGAGTCGGGGAGGTCGAAGCCGGCGCTCTGGGGGGTGCGGCTGCCGCCTGCTGCAGATCGCTCAGAGTCTCCCCCACGTCCATCGATTCCAGGGCAATGGACGGCTCCGGCCCCTCCGCGAGCCCGTTTCTGCCCTTGCCCTTTCCTCTCTCTCGGGGACCAGAGTTTACACTCAGCCCATCTCTGCTCTCGACCAGCTTTGTGGCCAGGCTCTGTGCGGCTTTTGCGAGGCTTGTAGCCCTCCGCTGGGGGAGACCCTCTCTGTCAGCCGCTTCCACGGTGCCGCTGCCCCCCTCACCGGCCTCTTCTCCTTCCTCCTCCTCCTCACTCATGTCCTCCGCCTCTGTTGACGGTGCCTCCGATCCGGACCCCGCCACAACATCAGACTCACTGTAATTACAGCTACATTCCTCCATCAGGTTGCAGCACACCTCACATTTTTTAATCTTTTTCTGTTGGCTGCTGCACTCCCTCGCATAATGTCCCTGGACTCCGCACTTGTGACAGGAGAACTCCGGACAATCTCTCAGGATGTGCCCCGGCTGGAGGCACATCCTGCAAACTTTTGCTTGTCTGTCATGTATCACACGAAAGTACTCAGGTCCCATTACTGTTTCAAACCGCGCTGAATACGGTAACGATTGCACCTTGTCATTAAATTTAACTTTTAAAAACCTCGTCCCGTCCGCTACTTGTGTGCCCGCCACATCCTCCTTCTAATAGCGGATGCAGCCGATACACCCCATCCCTCAAGCTTTTGCATGATTTCATCGTCTGTGATATACGCAGGTAAGTTTAGAAAGGAAACCATTAACTCATCGTTACAAAGGTTTTTAACTAAAATGCTTGTGTTACCTATTTTGAAACCGTCTAGGAGCCGCTCCTTCCCCTTGGCATGAGACATAGTTATCTCATATGTCCTGGCACCGGTCGCTCTGCAGGCAATAAGCCCCCCACACAGAGCTCGGATGGCTCTCATGAGTTCCAGCACCGGGACCTCGTCTTGTCCGGTCACTTCCAGGCTCGCTGTTAATTCCCGATCGTAAGTATTCCCAACTGTCTGCTTTGTTGTTCCTTGTCGCTGCTGTCTCTCACCGACTGCTCCAGTCTCTCTCTCCTCTCCGCCGCTCGCCTCTCGCTCGCCCGCCGCTGCTGCTTTCTCTCTCTCTCCCGCCGCTGCTCTCTCCCTCTCCGCCGCCGCTCTCGGAACTCCATGGAGTCCC
>NC_079387.1:221105-248605 GCF_021018895.1 Seriola aureovittata | reverse complement strand
ATGTTATGGTTCTGTCTAATAAATCAAATATAATAAACCAACATAAAACAACCAGCGCAAAGCTATGGTTCTGCTTAGTAAACAAAATAAACCAACATAAAACAACCAGCGCGAAGCTATGATTCTGCTTTATCTATATGAAACAAACATAAAACAACCAGCGCGAAGCTATGATTCTGCTTAGTAAACACAAAATACACAAAGTACACACACATAAGACAAACAGTTCTGCTTACAAAAAAAACCTTATATG
Organism: Seriola aureovittata; assembly: GCF_021018895.1. Classification (NCBI taxonomy): domain Eukaryota; kingdom Metazoa; phylum Chordata; class Actinopteri; order Carangiformes; family Carangidae; genus Seriola; species Seriola aureovittata. Next base: position 248,352 of record NC_079387.1, on the reverse strand, counting down.
TTAATAGTGATTGTATTGTTTTCTGTGAATCTGATCAAGCTGTTGTGTCTGCTGAAATGTTTATCGAATATGACTGGGTCTGCTGTAAATACTGTTTTGAGATGTGTTGAAACTGTGTTTTTGAAGAAGTGTATGATATTTATGGTTTTCTTGTCGTAGAGTCCAATGTTCCTTCTTATCCATATGGCTTTCCTGGCTATTGTGAGGATTGTGTTTATGAGTGTTATGTTTTGTTTTGCATGTTTTTTTGTGAGCCCAAATGTCCAGTTCCATTTCCAGTCTACATTCCTGTGTGGTGTGTAATTACAGTGTGTTTTCAGTATTGTTTTGACTAAGTTTTGTAAAGGTATGGTGTGTGTACATGAAAAAAGTAAGTGATCTAAATCTTCTGGTTGGTGATTACAAACTGCACATGTCCGTGAATACTTATCTTTGTTGATCTGGTGTAGTCTGATTCCGGTGTATATTCTTCTGTGCCTTATGTTGTAGTCCATGCTTATTGTAGGAGCCATACATGTAAGTTTGCATATTCACAGGCGTGGTTTGTGTGGGCACACTGCATTGGCACTTTGGTGGAGGGTGTGTCACTGTGGGTTGTACTCCGAGATTATTTCTAACTCCACTCACCTGTTCACCTGCTCGTTTGGCTTAGGACCATGGTGTGGGGTGAATGTCGGAAGTGAAACTCTCTGTTGACCGCTTCGCTTTGAAACATTACATGATGAAATCTGTGTGCTTTGTTTTGTTATCTTTAATATTACGTCTGTAAGTCATTGGAGCTGCATCGCTATGATGAAGTAATAAATGTGACAGAGCCTCGGAAAACAAGAATGGATGTTTATTGTGCGCGTCAACAATTATCTTCCGTATTTAGCCCACTGCGGCTCATTGAACTATTAAGTGATCGCCAGTTTAGCCGCAATATTAGTCAACAGAGACGTCGTTCTGGAGTGTTGATCCACGGAAAGTTTCGTTGATGTTGGATTTCTGGGATCATTTTGGACGCTTCAACCAAGGAAATTGGAGCGCGCTGAGTGGAGCGCATCAGTTCATTCATCGCCAGTGTTTCATTCATTCAGCCACCTGCCGGCCTACTACGGCTCGCTCATTACAGCAGCTGAAATAAGGTATGGCTACACACACATGCTACGCAACAGGTTATTATTTATAAGCTAATCTATTCCCCTGGTAGGCTTTAGCAGTATATCCACAGAAGGTGGTTGTACTGTTTTCTTGTTTTAAAGGAGTTTGTTATTTTCGTGTCATCAATGCGGTTGGAGCCTTTGGCTCGGGAGTAGTTCTTGTATTAAGGCTGCTTGTCTTGTTCAAGACTAACGGTATTTAGGTGCATAAGTACCCACCGCTAGTATGCACAGAAGACTAGGGTGAGACGGATAGTTTAGCTTTCTACTAGGCAGTTTAGGGGGAATAAATTTGACTTATTTGCCTGTTGGTTTATCATTTGGATAATTGCTGTGTGGCCAATGCCTTTTTTCCTCCCCATGTAAAGTGACGTCATTAAAGCGCTGTATGAAGTGATGATGGCATTTGGCTGTGGATGGATTTGGTATTATTATTATTGTTCATTCACAAGTAAATATGGATTCAAGTGGATTAAAGTCTGGTCCTGATGTCAGTCAAAGAGATGAAAATAAAAGAACATCAAGACCTTCTGTGAAAGCATTGCAAAATCAAATTGAAAGACTTCAAGCAGATCGACAAGCTAAAGTTAACAAAATTAAAGTTGCTATAAAGGCAATTAAAGGGCTTATGCAAATTGATGATAATGCTCCAAGTGTCCAGTCTCAGCTTGAAAATGCATGTGTGTTGCTTGAGGACGCAGGCCAACTTCATGAAGCTGTGATTCAGCTGCTTCCTCAAGAAGAACAAGTAAAACAAAACGCTTGGTTTTCGAGCATACTGGTGTATAACAGTGGATTCATGGATGATGTAAAAAGATGGCTTTCTGAGGTAGGTAGGCAAACTAAACAAGGTGCAGCACAGATAGTCACAGGTGACGCTCTGACAATACCCCCTCAGTCACATCCACCTTGTGTTGAACCACTTGAAGCACAAAGTAATGAAGGTCAGTCTTGCGTTCCAAATCCGCCAGAAGATAAGGTGGGAAACTCTGCTGCAATGGATGATGTTCAACCGAATGATAGTGTCTCTAATGTTGCAAGCAGAGCCACAAAGGCAAGAAGCTCAACAGGAAGTAAGTCTAGTGTTTCATCTACCTCATCAGCACGTATTAAAGCTGAGGCAGACATGGCAGCGCTCATTGCTCGCCAAAGGCTGTTGAAGAACAAACATGCATTGGAAGAGCAAGAGGAGCAGCTTAGAAAAAAGAAAGAGCAGCTTGATTTGGAGACGGAAATAGCTGAAACAATGGCTAAAGTAAATGTGTTGAAAGCCTCTGAAGGCTCTAGAGCTTCTGGTGCTAAAGATGGAATGAACTCTTATTTGGAGAGAGAGCAAAGGAAGGCTCCAACTTTGAATGTTGATGCAGAGACATTTGTGTCAGCGGCTGTTGGGCAGCCATCGCAGTATCTTTCAGCAGGTGACCAGCCACAAGTCACATTTTCAAAACCTAAGATGCAACAAGGTAGGATGCATGGTGCACAAGCAGGTCATTGGGTTCAGTCATATGCTGAAAACCCTGCACCTATGGTGCAAAGCAGCACCGATCATGATCGCTTAATAACAGTCTTGGAGAAGCAGAATGAAATTACATCCTTGCTGGTTGAGCAGCAGTCTCTCTCGTTCCTTCCAAGACGGGACATTCAGATTTTTGACGGGGATCCTCTGCAATTTCAAACTTTCCTGATGGCATTTGAACATAGCATTGAAGAAAAGACAGCCAGTGCTAAAGACTGCTTATACTATCTAGAGCAGTACACAAGGGGGCAACCTAGAGAGCTGGTCAGGAGCTGTCAGCATATGTCTCATGATCAAGGATATGCTAAGGCTAAGTGCTTGCTACGAGAACACTTTGGCAATTCATCCATAATCGCTTCTGCCTACATGGATAAGGTTCTCACATGGCCCATGTTGAAATCAGAGGACTTGAAAGCCCTGCTGGCATATAGCCTTTTATTAAGAGGATGTTGCAATGCTATGGGAGAGATTGGGTCCGGGCATGAGTTGGATGTCACTGCTAATATGCAGACAGTCATTAAAAAACTGCCCTATAAGCTCAGGGATGCTTGGAGAAACGTAGCCTGTGATTTACAAGATAAGTTGCATCGCAGAGTGACTTTTCATGATATTGTCGAATTCATTGAAAGGCAAGTAAAAATTGCAAGTGACCCATTATTTGGAAATATACAGGATTCTCTGGCAGTAACAAGGAAGGAGGTGAGAAATGTAAAGTCTCAGCCTTATTCTAAAGCGAAAGGAAGTAGTTTTGCAACTACTGTTGCTACGGTGGACAAAAGGGTCGTGCCTAGCATGAAGAGAGAAAGGGCTTCAGCAGTTGTAAAGGTTTGCTTGTTTTGTGGAGCTGGACATACGTTGGATCTGTGTCGTCTATTGGAAAGGAAGACACATGGTGAGAAGATGTCTTTTCTCAAAGAAAATGGGGTGTGCTTCGGCTGTCTGTGCATTGGGCACAGGAGTAAAGATTGTCGTAAGCGTCTTTTGTGCAAGGTATGCAGTCTGAAGCATCCCACCCTGTTGCATGTCCACTCTAAGGAAAAGGAAACTGATTCAGAGCAAGCCAAAAGGGCGCCAGAGACAGCAAACATGAATGCCTTGATTTCTGTACAAACCAGTGGTCTTACTGGGGCCGGTGAGCGTGATTGCACTCTGTCCATACTTCCAGTGCAAGTGAAATCTAAGAAAGGGGATCAAACATTGATCACTTACGCCTTCCTGGATCCTGGGAGTTCAGCATCATTCTGTACTGAAGCACTCATGAACAGGCTGAATCTCACAGGGAGAAGAACAGGCATTCTCCTACGAACAATGGGTCAGGAGAAAGTGGTGAACAGTCACATGGTTTCAGACTTGGAGGTAGCTGGGTTGGACACAAACTGTTTTTGTGAGCTACCGGATGTATTCACTCAGAAAAGCATGCCTGTTCATCAAGGCAACATTCCTAGGCGGGAAGATCTTCAGAGATGGCCTCACCTTGAACCTGTGAAGATAACAAAAATCGACTCAGGAGTGTACCTGCTGATTGGAACAAATGTCCCCAAGGCCCTAGAGCCATGGGAGGTGGTTCGAAGTGTGGATGGCGGTCCCTATGCAGTCAAAACTTTGTTGGGCTGGACCGTGAATGGTCCTCTCAGAGGAAACTGCAATAGTGACACTGCTTGTGTGCAGTGACATGTCACTGTTAATAGGATTTCTGTTGCAAGGCTTGAAGAATTGTGGGAGCAGCAGACAAAGGCTGATTTCCCGGAGTGTGCCCAGGATGAGCAGCTTGGATTGTCGGATGAAGATCGTCATTTCATGGAGTCAGTCACTAAGTCTGTTACATGGGTTGATGGTCATTACAGTGTCGGGTTACCTTTGAGACGAGATGATGTAAAAATGCCCAACAATAAGACCGTTGCAGAACAACGTGCTCTGAATCTCAAAAGGAGGTTTAACCGAGACCGTTTATTCCATGCTGATTACACCAGCTTCATGAGTGACATGCTTTCCAAGGGCTATGCTGAGAGGGTGCCAGCTGAGGATCTGGATCGGTGTGACGGTAGGGTATGGTATATACCGCACCATGGGGTGTACCATCCTCAGAAGAAAAAGATGAGGGTTGTTTTCGACTGTGGTGCTGCATTCCAAGGGACGTCTTTAAATGCTCAGCTTGTGCAGGGACCTGACCTGACCAGCTCGCTGGTTGGAGTGATAACCAGGTTCAGAAATGAGCCTGTCGTACTTATGGCAGACATTGCTGCTATGTTCCATCAGGTCAGAGTACCAAGTGTTGATGTGGACCTGTTGAGGTTTCTTTGGTGGCCTGATGGAGATCTTGGTCGAGATCTGGTGGAATACAGAATGGTGGCACACCTGTTTGGAGCTACATCCTCTCCTAGTTGTGCAAGTTTCGCTTTAAGGAAATGTGCAGAGGATAACCAGGAACAGTTTAGTCCAAAGGCAGTCGCCACTGTGCTGCATAATTTCTATGTTGATGATTGCCTGGTATCAGTGGGCTCTGAAGAGGAGGCAGTCTCACTTTATGAAGAACTTCGTGCTCTTTCTGCTAAGGGAGGCTTTCAGCTCACCAAATGGACTAGCAACAGACGTGCTGTCCTTGCTGCCATACCTCAACAAGAGAGAGCCATGGAGGTGAAGGATCTGGACTTGGACAATGACACACTGCCAGTGGAAAGAGCATTGGGAGTGCAATGGTGTGTCCAGTCAGATTCATTCAAGTTTCAGATCACGCTCAGGGACAGACCTCTAACAAGGAGAGGCATCTTGTCCACTGTCAGCTCTATCTATGATCCTTTGGGGTTCCTGGCGCCTGTTGTGCTATCTGCCAAAAAGATCCTTCAAGACTTGTGTAGACGACAGCTTGGTTGGGATGATGCTCTGCCAGTCGCCATTGCCCAGGAGTGGATGGTTTGGCTGGAGGAGCTACATCAGCTAGAGGATTTTAAGGTCAACCGGTGCTTGAAGCCTCTTGACTTTGAAGAAGTTGCTTCTGCTCAGCTACACCACTTTGCAGATGCGAGTGAGGATGGCTACGGGACGGTGACATACCTGTTACTGCATGACATCCATGGACAGGTGCACTGTGCTTTTATAATGGGTAAGGCACGTGTGGCTCCATTAAAGTCGATCACCATCCCTCGCATGGAGTTGACAGCTGCAGTGGTTGCGAGCAGAATGGACAAGTTGTGGAAGAGAGAGCTGCAAATGCCACTGCAGGAGTCAGTTTTTTGGACTGATAGTACCTCTGTATTGAAGTACATCAGAAATGAAACTTCAAGGTTCAAAATATTTGTGGCAAATCGGGTCTCTGAGATACATTCTTTGTCCCACTCATCTCATTGGAGATATGTAAATACATCGAGTAACCCAGCAGACTTGGCTTCGAGGGGAGCTAAGGTTGAATCTTTCCTGAAGACTGACACTTGGGTGTCAGGTCCCAAGTTTCTGGTTGAACCTGAAATGAAGTGGCCGCTAAACCCTGATGTCGCTGGAAGGGTTTTTCCAGAAGATCCTGAGGTCAAGACCATCGTCGTGGTGAATGCAGCCCAAGCTAATGAGCAGACTGATGCAATTATGCATTTCATTAACCATTTCTCCTCTTGGGTCCGGTTGAAAAGAATGGTGGGCTGGCTTCTCAGGTTCAAGAGTTTGCTGAGGGATCTTGCTCAATGGAGGAAGCAATTCAAAGCCGTTCGATCTGGTCTGGATAAAGCGCAGCTTGAAAGGAGGCTGCAGGAAGAGATGCAGAATGTCAAGGCTCAGGCTGCAAGAGGGTCTCTCTCGATTGAAGAGTTTGATGATGCAGAAGCGGCAATCATCTGCTTCTGTCAAAGGAAGCGGTTTCCAGATGAGATATCCAGTTTGCAGAGAGGAGAAAGCGTGAAGAGAACTAGTCACCTTTATAGGCTTGATCCTATATTGGAAGAAGGTGTTCTAAGAGTTGGAGGCAGGCTTAGTAGAGCAGCTATGCCAGATGAGGCAAGACATCCTGCTATATTATCCAAGGATCTTCACGTTTCTGACCTTGTTCTCCATCATATACATCATCTGACAGGCCATGGTGGACGCAACCATATACTTTCAAATCTACGTCAAAAATATTGGATTCCTGGTGCCAGCATTGCAATAAGGAAGACTTTATCTAAATGTATTGTCTGTCGTAGATTACATGCTGCTCCGGGACGACAGCGGATGGCAGATCTGCCCCAGGACAGAGTTTCTCCTGATGAGCCTCCATTCAGCCGAGTTGGGGTGGATTGTTTTGGGCCTTTTGAGATTAAGTGAGGAAGGGCTACAGCTAAAAGGTATGGTGTCATCTTTACATGCCTGGCAGTAAGAGCCATACATTTGGAAGTGGCATCATCTTTAGACACTGACTCCTTTGTGAACGCCCTTAGACGGTTCATAGCGAGACGGGGTCAGGTGTTGGAAATGCGGTCAGATAATGGCACGAACTTTGTCGGAGCTTAACGCGAACTGAGGGAAGCTATTGGAAAATGGAATCAAGCACAGATCAATGATGCTCTTCTTCAGAAGGGAGTTAAATGGATTTTCAATCCCCCCTCCGGGTCGCATCACGGTGGAGTGTGGGAGAGGTTGATAAGGTCTGTGAGGAAAGTGTTGAACTCCATTCTGAAAACACAGAACCTGGACGAGGAGTGTCTTCACACGGTCTTTTGTGAAGCTGAGGCTATTATCAACAGCCGTCCTATAACCAAAGCCTCCACCGACCCAAACGACTTGGAAGCGTTAACCCCGAACCATCTTTTGCTTCTTAAGTCCAAGCCTTTATTGCCACCAGGGGTGTTTCAAAGGGAAGACATATATGTTCATCACCGTTGGAGACAAGTACAGTATATGTCTGACTTGTTTTGGAAACGCTGGGTCAAGGAGTACTTGCCACAACTTCAGGAGCGCCAGAAGTGGCAGAGCACTAGACGAAACTTCGTTCCTGGAGACGTGGTGGTCATTGTGGACGATTCTGCTCCTCGCAACTCGTGGCTCACTGGAAGGGTGGTGCATGCTGTTCCTGACAAGGGAGGACTTGTGCGTCGGGTTCGCATCAAGACTAGGAGCAGCTATCTCGACAGGCCCATCACCAAAGTGTGCCTACTTCAAGAAGCGGAGGAGCCATGAAAGGCTGTAGGGACTTTTCATCCTTTGTGGATATGGACAATTTGTATTGATTTGGACACTTGTGCTTGTGAATGGACTCGAATTGAAGACTTTCTGGTTTGAAGGATTATTTGCTAATTGCTACAGATTTGGGTTGTGGGTAAGGAATGTCTTGTATGTGATTTAGCTAACATGTTAATTTTCCAAGTTTGTCTCCTACATGTTAGTAGTGTTGTAATTATTGCTTTAGCATAATTAGGGGCCGGAATGTAGGAGCCATACATGTAAGTTTGCATATTCACAGGCGTGGTTTGTGTGGGCACACTGCATTGGCACTTTGGTGGAGGGTGTGTCACTGTGGGTTGTACTCCGAGATTATTTCTAACTCCACTCACCTGTTCACCTGCTCGTTTGGCTTAGGACCATGGTGTGGGGTGAATGTCGGAAGTGAAACTCTCTGTTGACCGCTTCGCTTTGAAACATTACATGATGAAATCTGTGTGCTTTGTTTTGTTATCTTTAATATTACGTCTGTAAGTTATTGGAGCTGCATCGCTATGATGAAGTAATAAATGTGACAGAGCCTCGGAAAACAAGAATGGATGTTTATTGTGCGCGTCAACAATTATCTTCCGTATTTAGCCCACTGCGGCTCATTGAACTATTAAGTGTTCGCCAGTTTAGCCGCAATACTTATTGTCTTGCTGTCCATTAGTGGTGTGTCCAAAAAAGTCCATATTGAAGAGATGTCCATGTCCGGGTATGATGTTTTCCAGTGTTTTTCTGCTGTGGGGGGCCTTTGAATATGTTGGATGAGCAACCGGTACCAGGTCCTTGTTTTTATTCCCTTTAAGTCATTTTCCTTGTCCTTTATTTTGTGCTGGAACTGGGGAAGGGCGGCTCCGTTTCCCCTCTCTTTTTGTTTTAAAAGGTCACGCCATGTAGGGTCAAGGGCTTGTTCAAATTTCCCCTTTAGTTTTCTTACATTTTCTTTTCTATAATTAACCTTCTTTGTTTTCAGTTTCTCACACACTAAATTGACGTTAAAAGACCCGCTCCCATCCACTACATCACCCACCCTGGTCAACCCAGCGGCTCTCATAGGGCCGCTGATTAGAACCCTTCCCCCACACATGAAAAAAGGACAGTCAAGGAGAGGTAACTGCAGCACATGCTCTTTATTACTGCACTTAGGCCAGAGGTGGGGCAGAATTTTGTCCCATGCCTCAAGTACCTCCTGGTAGAAGCCAGGTAGGCGGCTCCTGGCCATCCCGGGGAGGAGGGCGCACAGGTTGTACGCGTCTCTCTCCCCGTAATCGGCCAGGTAGCTCGCCATCCAGTCCTCCCAGGGGTACTGCCGTTCCAAGTCAAGAAAATTCCTAATAATTTTGACCCTGAGTGCGTCTTTTTTTGCACTGATGTCAATTAGTCCTAGACCCCCCTCCCTTTTATTAGAAATTAGCACACTGTGAGCAATCGAATTTCCCTTTCCTCTCCATAGGAAGGAGGAGATTGCTGCTTTCAGTGAATTTAGGGCCCATTGCGGCAGCTCACAGGTTCCCAAAATGTGATTGATTTTTGACAGTATCAGAGCATTAACTACAATTACCTTTCCTTTCAATGTCAAACCCCTACTCTTCCATAAATTTAAAATATTCTGTATTTTCCCTAAAACTTCCCTCCACCCTCTGTCCCTATCCTCACCCTCGTGCCCCCCTATATACACTCGCAGTATCTTCCTGCACCCATTGTTCACACAAAAACCCCATTTATTTACAATGTTTTGATCCTGTCCTAATGTTCCTAACTCTGATTTGTGAATGTTGATTTTGGCTCCTGATGCTGCACTGTATGTTTTGAAGTGATCTAAAATTCTGTCTATACATTCCCCTGATTTAACTGTGATGGTTATGTCGTCTGCATACTGGGTTATTTTAACTGTTCTGTTTGCTGGTGTGTTTATTCCTAAAATATGTTTGTCTTGTAGTATTGCTTGTGCTAGTGGTTCTGTTACTATACTGTAAAGCAGGGCTGACAGAGGGCAGCCCTGCCTTACTGATCTTCCTATCCTAAAGCTATCTGTTAAAAACCCATTACATTTAATTACACTCCGAGCATCTGTATACAATAATTTCACCCATTCAATAAACCCGTCACCATAACCCATTTTCCCTAATACCTTGAACAGAAAATTGTGCTCCACCCTGTCAAAAGCTTTTTCTAAGTCTATTGTGAGCAAATGGCCCCCCTGTACCTTCATCCCTCTTACTGTGTCTCTGATTGTGTGTAATGAGTCCTGTATATCTCGGTTTGGGATGCTATATGCTTGATTTGTGCTAATTACTTGATCTAATGTTTGTTTCAGTCTATTTGCCAGTGTTTTTGTCAAAATTTTGTAATCTGTGTTTAGAAGGCTTATGGGTCTGTAGTTGCTTATGTTGTTCCTGTCTCCTTTGTTCTTATATATTAAAGTTATAATACCTTTTGTCAATGATTCTGGTGTCCGTTTATTGTCCTGAATTGCTTGATAGAGGTCCAGCAACAGGGGGGCCATCTGCTCACTGAAAGCCATGTAGAAGTCGGCCGTTAGGCCGTCACTTCCTGGACTTTTGTTTTTGTTTAGATTTTTGATTGCGTTTTCTATTTCTTTTATCGTTAATTTGCTATCACACCACATTTTATCTTCCTTGTTTATCTTCCTGTCTATGTAAGAGATTATTTCTTCAGTTTTCCTTATATCGCTGCCTTCTTTTTTGAACAGGTTTTTGTAGTATTCTGTTATGATTTCGAGTATTTTTATCTTGTCTTTTTGGATGTTATTGTCTTTATCTTTCAGTTCTTCAATTATGGTTTTCTTCTGTTTTTGTTTTTCTAGCCCCAAAAAAAACGCTGTACATTTTTCCCCCTCTACTAAATTTTGAAACCTGCATCTAATTGCTGCCCCTTTGCATTTTTTTCTTTCTATATTATTTAATTGATTTTTATATAATTCATACTTCCCACAGTCTCTATTCCCTTGGTTATCTAGTAATATCAGTTCATCTTCTAGTTTCTTCCTGATGTTTTGTTCTTCCTGTTTTTCTTTCCATCTTTCCTCTTTACTAAAATTAATACTTAATCTTTTGATTCTTTCTTTTACAGTATCCCATTTTCCTATATAATTATTATCTATTAGCATTTCTGTTCTTGCATAATTCAGTATTTTTTTTATTTTTTTTATATATACTGGGTTTGATAGGAGACTGGAGTTAAGACACCAGGAGCCTCCTCCCCTGATCTCTCCCACTGTCCCCAGCTGACACACCACTGTGGCGTGGTCGCTCCAAGAATTGAAAGAATAAGATACTCTTTTAATTTGCTTAATTGTATCAGTTGCAGCCAGGCATAGGTCAATTCTTGATTGTTTTAGCTTCCCTTTTACTATCTGCCTCCTGGAAAATTCTCTTTTAAATTTGTTTTCTATTCTCCATATATCTAATAAATTATAATTGTGCATTAATTCATATAATGTGAATCTACTCATATCATTTTTATATACATTATTAACTGAGATATCGGCTTTTGATAACACAGTATTAAAATCTCCTATGATTATTGTTCTATTATTTATCCATCTACCTAATTTGTTAAACATTTCTTTCCTCTCCTTTTCACAGTTACTGGCATATATATTAATTATTCTCATGGTACTATTATTTTCTATCATATCTATAATTAATATTCTACCTTCATTATCCTTATATATTAGTTTACTATTTTCTATCATATTAGTATTTATTATAGTAGCTATTCCACATGATTTATTAGTGCCATTATTATAATATATTTCCCCTTTATATATCTTTGTTGCTGCTTTTAAGCTGTCCTCATCCCATCTTGTCTCCTGGAGACATAGGACATCGCAGGCTGGATTACTTAATATATTTTTCATCCTGCCACAAGTGCGGAGACCATTGATGTTCAGGGAGTGCAGCAGCAACATTGTAACAAAAAAATGTTTTTTAAACACCTAGTTTATTCATCGTTCTTTTTTCTTTCTTCCTTTTCTTAGTTCTAGCGGCTATAGTAGAAGTGTGCTGCTTCCTGATGCTCTGGATGGTGGCGACGTCCATCTCAGAGTCACCGTCTGATTCCCCCTGCTGAGTCGGGGAGGTCGAGATCGGCGCTCTGGGGGGTGCGGCTGCCGCCTGCTGCAGATCGCTCAGAGTCTCCCCCACGTCCATCGATTCCAGGGCAATGGACGGCTCCGGCCCCTCCGCGAGCCCGTTTCCGCCCTTGCCCTTTCCTCTCTCTCGGGTACCAGAGTTTACACCCAGCCCATCTCTGCTCTCGACCAGCTTTGTGGCCAGGCTCTGTGCGGCTTTGGCGAGGCTTGTAGCCCTCCGCTGGGGGAGACCCTCTCTGTCAGCCGCTTCCACGGTGCCGCTGCCCCCCTCACCGGCCTCTTCTCATTCCTCCTCCTCCTCACTCATGTCCTCCGCCTCTGTTGACGGTGCCTCCGATCCGGACCCCGCCACAACATCAGACTCACTGTAATTACAGCTACATTCCTCCATCAGGTTGCAGCACACCTCACATTTTTTAATCTTTTTTTGTTGGCTGCTGCACTCCCTCGCATAATGTCCCTGGACTCCGCACTTGTGACAGGAGAACTCCGGACAATCTCTCAGGATGTGCCCCGGCTGGAGGCACATCCTGCAAACTTTTGCTTGTCTGTCGTGTATCACACGGAAGTATTCAGGTCCCATTACAGTTTCAAACCGCGCTGAATACGGTAACGATTGCACCTTGTCATTAAATTTAACTTTTAAAAACCTCGTCCCGTCCGCTACTTGTGTGCCCGGCCACATCCTCCTTCTAATAGCGGATGCAGCCGATACACCCCATCCCTCAAGCTTTTGCATGATTTCATCGTCTGTGATATACGCAGGTAAGTTTAGAAATGAAACCATTAACTCATCATTACAAAGGTTTTTTACTAAAATGCTTGTGTTACCTATTTTGAAACCGTCTAGGAGCCGCTCCTTCCCCTTGGCATGAGACATAGTTATCTCATACGTCCTGGCACCGGTCGCTCTGCAGGCAATAAGCCCCCCACACAGAGCTCGGATGGCTCTCATGAGCTCCAGCACCGGGACCTCGTCTTGTCCGGTCACTTCCAGGCTCGCTGTTAATTCCCGATCGTAAGTATTCCCAACTGCGTGCTTTGTTGTTCCTTGTCGCTGCTGTCTCTCACCAACTGCTCCAGTCTCTCTCTCCTCTCCGCCGCTCGCCTCTCGCTCGCCCGCCGCTGCTGCTTTCTCTCTCTCTCCCGCCGCTGCTCTCTCCCTCTCCGCCGCCGCTCTCGGAGCTCCATGGAGTCCCGGTCTGGTCCGATCTCCATCTCCGCTCTCCCTCACGGCTCCTCCGGTCTCGCTCCTCCGTCCTCTGCCCGTTGCAGCTGTCATTGCTGCTTGCCGCTCTCTCTCCTCTCTCTCTCCTCTCGCCGGCGCCGTCATCGCTGAATCAGCTGTTCCCGTGCTCTCTTCGCTACTTTTTTTTTCCAACCTCTTTCTTCTGATTCTCTGTTCTTTTGTTTCGACCACTTCCCACTCATTCATTTCTTTCTCCGCTACAACTTGACTTATTTTATGTCCGTGATCCATTTCCGTAATTAATGAGCCATTTCCCGCTTCCGTCACCATTAAATCCGTCCGAGAAAACATGAGAAAAAAAACTCAAATAAGCCTCCCCCGAACAGTAAAACTGCCGGGGGGAATGTCCAAACAAATAAACAAACAAAGGATGCACGGAAAAGTAAGATGTAATGAAAAAAGAAAGAAGAATGAAATAAGGGAAGTAGAAAGAAAAAAAAACAGAGGTCCGCGATCCTCTCTCCTCTCTCTCACACAGGTATTGCCGACTCACGTTTGACTCACGCATGCGTGTTCAGAGTGGTATGGCCGTAAGCGAGAGGGAGCGCGACAAATACCCTCTTTAAACATGACGATCATGTCCTTCATGCACGAAGCTACGTGTTTATGTCTAGCGCAGGAGCCTTTCCTTTTCAGCGTTTGCTTGTTGCTTTGGCTCTCAACATGTCAACTTTGTAACATTTTAATACAAAAGTGTCTTTACATTGTGATCTGTGCTGTCCCGTCCCCAAAAGTGCAGCCAGGTGCAGAGTAACAGGTTGTTGAAGCAGGAGCAGCAGCGTCCTCTGCTGATTGCAAAGAGATGCCAAAAAGCTTCCAGCACCTGGTATTCCCAGGCGGTCTCCCATCCAAGTACTAACCAGGCCCGACCCTGCTTGGCTTCCGAGATCGGACGAGATCGGGCGTGTTCAGAGTGGTATGGCCGTAAGCGAGAGGGCGCGCGACAAATACCCTCTTTAAACATGACGATCATGTCCTTCATGCACGAAGCTACGTGTTTATGTCTAGCGCAGGAGCCTTTCCTTTTCAGCGTTTGCTTGTTGCTTTGGCTCTCAACATGTCAACTTTGTAACATTTTAATACAAAAGTGTCTTTACATTGTGATCTGTGCTGTCCCGTCCCCAAAAGTGCAGCCAGGTGCAGAGTAACAGGTTGTTGAAGCAGGAGCAGCAGCGTCCTCTGCTGATTGCAAAGAGATGCCAAAAAGCTTACAGCACCTGGTATTCCCAGGCGGTCTCCCACCCAAGTACTAGCCAGGCCCGACCCTGCTTGGCTTCCGAGATCGGACGAGATCGGGCGCGTTCAGAGTGGTATGGCCGTAAGCGACAGGGAGCGCGACAAATACCCTCTTTAAACATGACGATCATGTCCTTCATGCACGAAGCTACGTGTTTATGTCTAGCGCAGGAGCCTTTCCTTTTCAGCGTTTGCTTGTTGCTTTGGCTCTCAACATGTCAACTTTGTAACATTTTAATACAAAAGTGTCTTTACATTGTGATCTGTGCTGTCCCCAAAAGTGCAGCCAGGTGCAGAGTAACAGGTTGTTGAAGCAGGAGCAGCAGCGTCCTCTGCTGATTACAAAGAGATGCGAAAAAGCTTACAGCACCTGGTATTCCCAGGCGGTCTCCCATCCAAGTACTAACCAGCCCCGACCCTGCTTGGCTTCCGAGATCGGGCTCGTTCAGAGTGGTATGGCCGTAAGCGAGAGGGAGCGCGACAAATACCCTCTTTAAACATGACGATCGTGTCCTTCACGCACGAAGCTACGTGTTTCTGTCTAGCGCAGGAGCCTTTCCTTTTCAGCGTTTGCTTGTTGCTTTGGCTCTCAACATGTCAACTTTGTAACATTTTAATACAAAAGTGTCTTTACATTGTGATCTGTGCTGTCCCCAAAAGTGCAGCCAGGTGCAGAGTAACAGGTTGTTGAAGCAGGAGCAGCAGCGTCCTCTGCTGATTGCAAAGAGATGCGAAAAAGCTTACAGCACCTGGTATTCCCAGGCGGTCTCCCATCCAAGTACTAACCAGGCCCGACCCTGCTTGGCTTCCGAGATCGGACGAGATCGAGCGCGTTCAGAGTGGTATGGCCGTAAGCGAGAGGGAGCGCGACAAATACCCTCTTTAAACATGACGATCATGTCCTTCATGCACGAAGCTACGTGTTTCTGTCTAGCGCAGGAGCCTTTCCTTTTCAGCGTTTGCTTGTTGCTTTGGCTCTCAACATGTCAACTTTGTAACATTTTAATACAAAAGTGTCTTTACATTGTGATCTGTGCTGTCCCCAAAAGTGCAGCCAGGTGCAGAGTAACAGGTTGTTGAAGCAGGAGCAGCAGCGTCCTCTGCTGATTGCAAAGAGATGCGAAAAAGCTTACAGCACCTGGTATTCCCAGGCGGTCTCCCATCCAAGTACTAACCAGGCCCGACCCTGCTTGGCTTCCGAGATCGGACGAGATCGGGCGCGTTCAGAGTGGTATGGCCGTAAGCGAGAGGGAGCGCGACAAATACCCTCTTTAAACATGACGATCATGTCCTTCATGCACGAAGCTACGTGTTTATGTCTAGCGCAGGAGCCTTTCCTTTTCAGCGTTTGCTTGTTGCTTTGGCTCTCAACATGTCAACTTTGTAACATTTTAATACAAAAGTGTCTTTACATTGTGATCTGTGCTGTCCCCAAAAGTGCAGCCAGGTGCAGAGTAACAGGTTGTTGAAGCAGGAGCAGCAGCGTCCTCTGCTGATTGCAAAGAGATGCGAAAAAGCTTACAGCACCTGGTATTCCCAGGCGGTCTCCCATCCAAGTACTAACCAGGCCCGACCCTGCTTGGCTTCCGAGCTCGGACGAGATCGGGCGCGTTCAGAGTGGTATGGCCGTAAGCGAGAGGGAGCGCGACAAATACCCTCTTTAAACATGACGATCATGTCCTTCATGCACGAAGCTACGTGTTTATGTCTAGCGCAGGAGCCTTTCCTTTTCAGCGTTTGCTTGTTGCTTTGGCTCTCAACATGTCAACTTTGTAACATTTTAATACAAAAGTGTCTTTACATTGTGATCTGTGCTGTCCCCAAAAGTGCAGCCAGGTGCAGAGTAACAGGTTGTTGAAGCAGGAGCAGCAGCGTCCTCTGCTGATTGCAAAGAGATGCGAAAAAGCTTACAGCACCTGGTATTCCCAGGCGGTCTCCCATCCAAGTACTAACCAGGCCCGACCCTGCTTGGCTTCCGAGATCGGACGAGATCGGGCGCGTTCAGAGTGGTATGGCCGTAAGCGAGAGGGAGTGCGACAAATACCCTCTTTAAACATGACGATCATGTCCTTCATGCACGAAGCTACGTGTTTATGTCTAGCGCAGGAGCCTTTCCTTTTCAGCGTTTGCTTGTTGCTTTGGCTCTCAACATGTCAACTTTGTAACATTTTAATACAAAAGTGTCTTTACATTGTGATCTGTGCTGTCCCCAAAAGTGCAGCCAGGTGCAGAGTAACAGGTTGTTGAAGCAGGAGCAGCAGCGTCCTCTGCTGATTGCAAAGAGATGCGAAAAAGCTTACAGCACCTGGTATTCCCAGGCGGTCTCCCATCCAAGTACTAACCAGGCCCGACCCTGCTTGGCTTCCGAGATCGGACGAGATCGGGCGCGTTCAGAGTGGTATGGCCGTAAGCGAGAGGGAGCGCGACAAATACCCTCTTTAAACATGACGATCATGTCCTTCATGCACGAAGCTACGTGTTTATGTCTAGCGCAGGAGCCTTTCCTTTTCAGCGTTTGCTTGTTGCTTTGGCTCTCAACATGTCAACTTTGTAACATTTTAATACAAAAGTGTCTTTACATTGTGATCTGTGCTGTCCCGTCCCCAAAAGTGCAGCCAGGTGCAGAGTAACAGGTTGTTGAAGCAGGAGCAGCAGCGTCCTCTGCTGATTGCAAAGAGATGCCAAAAAGCTTACAGCACCTGGTATTCCCAGGCGGTCTCCCATCCAAGTACTAACCAGGCCCGACCCTGCTTGGCTTCCGAGATCGGGCGTGTTTTTTTTTTTTTATCTTTTATTATCAAAAAATATAGCACAATCTGTATTTACAACACAATCCATTTGACAGGACATACTTTTATCAAAAACATGGCATTACACACCCTTTAAGTGTATAAATAAAACCCCATCCTTTACCATAAAGAAACCGTAGCCTTAATAACACTACGATCAAAAAAAAAAAAAATAAATAAATAAATAAATAAATAAATAAATAAATAAAAAATTAATTAAATTAATTAAATAAAATCAATCAATCAATCCATCAATCAATCAATCAAACAATCAATAAATAGATAAAGTAAACAAGAACACAATCCATACTTTTCCATGACTCACCTATCAGAGCATAGACTCTAAACAAAAACACTAACATAAACCACAAGTTTCCCTCATTCCCTGCCTTCATTAAAGTGTTGTGTCTTGTGAAATGTTTGTCAAAAGTGTCCTTGTCTGCCCTATAAATTGTTCTAATATGTGCCTTGAGTGTGTTTTGAAAAAGTTTCTTTACATTGACTGTTTTTTGTTCAAATAGTTTGTAATTCCTATTTATCCATATTGTTTTCCTTGCCAGCGCTAGGATTGTGTTGATCAGTGTGTTATTCTTCTTTGGATGTTTTCCTGTAATTCCAAATAACCAAGTCCATAACCAGTCCGTATTGTTGTGTATTTTTAAATTGCAATGTTCCTGTAAGATTGATTTTATATATAACTGTAACTGCTTTGCTTCTATGCATGTTTGAAATATGTGTTCAATGTCCTCTGGTTCTTGTCTGCATATTGTGCAAGTCCTCGAGTATTTCTGTTTATTGATTTGGTGCAAGATAATTCCAGTGTAAATCCTTCTGTGTCGAATGTTAAAGTCCAGGTTTCTTGTCATGCCGTCTATTAGTGGTATGTCTATATTTGTCCATATTTTTTTAATTTCTTTTAAAGGGTATTGTTTTTCCCAGGTATGTTCTGCAGTAGGTGTCCTTTTGATTTTCTCTACTAGCAACCTGTACCATGTCTTCGTTTGGACATTTTCCAGTCTTTTTCTGTTGTCCTTTTCTATGTATTCCAGTTGGGGAAGAGCAGCTCCAATACCTTTTTTATTCCCTTTTAGCAAACCTCGCCACACAGGGTCAAGGGTTTGTTCAAATTTCTCTTTCAGTTTTCTTATGTTTTCTTTTCTATACATTATTTTTCTCTCTCTCATTCTTTTGCATATCAATTCAACATTAAAATCTCCTCTCTCATCGATCACTTGATCTACCCTCGTTAGCCCAGCCTCTCTCATCGGACCGCTGATCAGAACTCTCCCCTCACATACAAAGAAGGGACTGTTCAAGAAAGGTAATTGCAGCACATGCTCTTTATTACTGCACTTGGGCCAGAGGTGGGGCAGAATCTTTCCCCAAGCCTCAAGTACCTCCTGGTAGAAGCCAGGCAGGCCATTCCTGACTTTTCTGGGGAGGAGCAAGCACAGATTGTATGCGTCTTTCTCCCCGTACTCGGCCAGGTAGCTGGCCAACCAGTCCTCCCAGGGGTACTGCCGGTCCGGATCTAGAAAATTCCTGATAATTTTAACCCTGAGTGCATCTTTTTTTGCACCTATGTCAATTAATCCTAAGCCCCCCTCCTTTTTATTAGCAATTAACACTCTGTGAGCTATCGAATTTCCCTTTCCCCTCCAAAGGAAGGAGGAGATTGCTGCTGTCAGCGATTTAAGTGCCCATTGCGGCAGCTCACAGGTTCCCATTAAATGATTAATTTTTGACAGTATCAGAGCATTAACTACAATTACCTTTCCTTTCAGTGTTAAACCTCTTGCTCTCCACAAGTTTAAAATCCCTTGCAATTTCCCTATCATTTCCCTCCACCCTCTGTCCCTAGCCTCACCCTCATTCTCTCCTATATATACTCCTAATATTTTCCTACACCCATTGTTTACCCTAAATCCCCATTTATTTACATAGTTATTCACCCTTCCAAGTTGACCTATTTCAGATTTGGTTATGTTTATTTTTGCTCCTGATGCTTTGCTGTAAGTTTTGAAATGTTCCATGATTTTGTCTATGCATTTACCTGATTTGACTGTTATTGTAATGTCATCTGCGTATTGAGTTATTTTAATAGTACTGTTTTTGGGTGTTTGTATTCCTGTTATTTCTTTATCTTTAATTATCGCTTGAGCTAGTGGCTCTGCCACTATGCTATATAGCAGGCCTGACAGCGGACATCCTTGCCTCACCGATCTTCTAATTTGAATACTGTCTGTTATCATTCCATTGCATTTTATTACACTTTTGGCGTTTTTGTACAATAACTGTATCCAATTTATAAACCCTTGTCCATATCCAAATTTCTCTAATACTTTATAAAGAAACTGGTGTTCTACTCTGTCAAATGCCTTTTCAAGGTCTATTGTTAGCAGAAGCCCCCCCTGTGCTGTCATTCCTCTTACTGTATCTCTTACTGTAGCAATTGAATCTTGGATGTTTCTACTGGGTATGCTGTAGGCCTGATTTATACTAATTATTTGATTTAATGTCTGTTTTATTCTATTGGCCAAGGTTTTGGTGAGTATCTTGTAATCTGTATTTAGCAGGCTTATTGGTCTATAGTTGGATATTATGTTTCTTTCTCCTTTATTCTTATAAATTACTGTAATCATACCTGTAGTGAAAGATTTTGGTGTTTTTTGTTGTTCTTGCATTGTATGGTAGAGGTCGAGCAACAGGGGGGCCAGCTGTTCCTTAAACCTGATGTAAAATTCTGCTGTTAAGCCATCAGATCCTGGACTTTTATTCTTGTTTAAGTTGTCTATTGTCACTTCTATTTCTTTTAATGTTAATTTGCTGTCACACCATTCTTTATCCTCCATGTTAATTTTTTTGTCTACATATGATAATATTGTTTCTGTTTTTTCATTGTTGCTTCCTTCTTCTTTGAATAAATTCGTATAGTATTCTTTAATAATTTCTAGTATCTCTATTCTATCTGTGTGTATGTTATTGCTTCTATCTTTCAATTCTTCTATTATAGTTTTATTCTGTTTTTGCTTTTCCATCCCCAGAAAAAAAGCTGTGCACTTCTCCCCATCTACCAGATTTTGAAATCTACTCCTAACTGCAGCCCCTTTACATCTTTCCCTTTCTATATTATTTAATTGATTTTTATATAATTCATACTTTTCACAGCTTCTATTTCTTTGGTTATCTATTAATATCAGTTCTTCTTCTAGTTGCTTTCTGATGTTCTGTTCTTCTTGTTTTTCTTTCCATTTTTTCTCTTTGCTATAATTGATACTTGCTTTTTTGATTCTTTCTTTTATATTGTCCCATCTTTCTATATAATTATTATCTATTTGCATTTCTGTTCTAGCGTAACTAAGTAAGTTTTTGATTTTTTTGACATATGCCGGGTCCATCAGGAGGCTGGAGTTGAGGCACCAGGTTCCTCCTCCCCTGATCCCCCCTGCAGAGTCCAGCAGACACTCCAGAGTTGCATGATCACTCCATGTATTAAATTTGTACGTTGTTTTGTTAATTTTCTTAATCACTTCTGAGGCCGCTAAACATAAGTCTATTCTTGATTGTCTTAATGTACCCTTTACCACCTGTCTTCTTGAGAATGTTCTTTTTAAAGGATTCTGTATTCTCCATATATCCATCAAGTTGTGATTGTTCATTAATTCATATAATGCTGTTCTACTGATGTCATTTTTATATACATTATTTACAGATATATCCGATTTTGTTAACACTGTATTAAAGTCCCCAACTATTACAGTTTTGTTATTTACCCATCTTCCTATTTTATTAAACATCTCTTTCCTTTCTTTTTCACAATTATTGGCATATACATTGATTATTCTATATATAATATTATTTACTGTTATATCTATAATAAGTAATCTACCATTATCATCTTTGTGTACTAATTTACTATCATTTATGTTGTTATTCTTTATTAACGTTGCAACCCCACTTGACTTGCTAGTGCCATTATTATGGAAGATGTTCCCATTCCATATATTTGTTGCTGCCTCTACACTGTTTTTGTCCCACCTTGTTTCTTGAAGGCAGAGTATATCGCCTTTTATCCCCTCTAGAATGGCAGTCATCTTGCCACAAGTGCGCAGTCCGTTTGCATTGAGGGAGTGCAGCAACAGCATTGTGAAAAAGAAAAGTGGTGTTAACTCTCTATCTTAATCATTATTCTTTTCCTTTTTTGTCTTTCTTTCTCTTTTTATTAACTGTGTTTTTATTGAAGGTGTGCTGCTTTCTGATGTTTTTAATTGTAGCTAAGTCCATTTCGGAGTCACTATCAGATTTTCTTTGTGGGGGGAGTATAGAGGATATCGCTGAGGCCGGTAGATCGCAGCATGCGGCTGCCGCCGGCTGCAGATCGCTCTGGGTCTCCTCTACTTCCATCTCTTCCGGGGCTAAAGGCGGCTCCGGTCCCTCTTTGAGCCCGTCGCCGCCCCTGCCCCTTTCTTTCGCGTACAGGCCGGTGTCAAGACTGAGTCCGTTCTTGCTCGAACCCAACCTCACACTCCGGCTCTGCACCGCTGTTTGAGAGCCCAGGACTCTCCGTGAGACGGGATCCTCACTGCCAGCCTGTTTTGCGGTGCCACAGCCCCTCACTCCGGCCTCCCCCTCCTCTTCCTCATTACTCATATCCTCCTCCTCACTATATAAAGCCTCCGATCCAGACTCTGCTACTGCTTCTGAATCGCTGTAGTTACAATTACATTCCTCCATAATGTTGTAGCACACCTCACACTTTTTATTTCTCCTCTGCCTGTTGCTGCACTCCCTAGCATAATGTCCCTGAACTCCGCACTTGTGGCATGAGAACTCCGGGCACTCTCGCAGGATGTGCCCTGGTTGAAGGCACATCCTGCAGACTTTAGTTTGCCTATCATGTATAACCCTGAAGTATTCAGGACCCATGGCAGTTTCAAATCTCGCAGAGTATGGCAGTGACTGTACTTTATCTGTAAACTTGACTTTTAGGAAACGGGTACCATCTGCTACTTGTGTCCCTGGCCACATTCTCCTCCTAATGGAGGAAGCTGCCGAAACTCCCCATCCCTCTAGCTTTTGTAATATTTCCTCATCTGTTACATAAGCCGGTAAGTTTAAGAAAGAAACCATTAATTCATCGTTACATAGATCCTTTACAAAAATGCTACAATTACCTATTTTGAAGCCATCAAGGAGTCGTTCCTTCCCCTTCACATGTGACATTGTGATTTCAAAGCTTCTGGCACCGGACGCTCTGCAGGCTATCAGTCCACCACACAGAGCCCTGATGCATCTCATTAGCTCCAGCACCGGGACCTCGTCCTGCCCGGTGACCTCGAGACTCACGGTTAATTCCCGATCATATTTGACTCCCGTCACTTGCCTCGCATCTTCTCTCTGTTGTTGATGCTGGTGCTGCTGCTGTTTTTCTCCCGCTGTTCCTTCCGCTTTCCCTTTCTCCCTCTCAGCTCCGCCGCTCGCCTCTCGCTCACCCGCCGCTGCTGCTTTCTCTCTCTCTCCCGCCTCTGCTCTCTCCCTCTCCGCCGCCGCTCTCGGAGCTCCATGGAGTCCCGGCCTGATCCGATCTCCATCTCCGATCTCCCTCACGGTTCCTCCGGTCTCGCTCCTCCGTCCTCTGCCCGTTGCAGCTGTCAGTGCTGCTCGCCGCTCTCTCTCCTCTCTCTCTCCTCTCGCCAGCGCCGTCATCGCTGAATCAGCTGTTCCCGTGCTCTCTTCTCTACTTTTTTTTTTCAAACTCTTCCTTCTGACTCTCTGTTCTTTTGTTTCGACTACTTCCCACTCATTCACCTCTTTCTCCGCTACATCTTGACTTATTTTATGTCCGTGATCCATTTCCGTCATTAATGAGCCATTTCCCGCTTCCGTCACCATTAAATCCGTCCGAGAAAACATGAAAAAAAAACTCAAATAAGCCTCCCCCGAACAGTAAAACTGCCGGGGGGAATGTCCAAACAAATAAATAAACAAAGGGTGCACGGAAAAGTAAGATGTAATGAAAAAAGAAAGAACAATGAACTAAGGGAAGTAGAAAAAAAACAGAGGTCCGCGATCCTCTCTCCTCTCTCTCACACAGGTATTGCCGCCTCTCGTTTGCCTCACGCATGCGTGTTCAGAGTGGTATGGCCGTAAGCGAGAGGGAGCGCGACAAATACCCTCTTTAAACATGACGATCATGTCCTTCATGCACGAAGCTACGTGTTTATGTCTAGCGCAGGAGCCTTTCCTTTTCAGCGTTTGCTTGTTGCTTTGGCTCTCAACATGTCAACTTTGTAACATTTTAATACAAAAGTGTCTTTACATTGTGATCTGTGCTGTCCCGTCCCCAAAAGTGCAGCCAGGTGCAGAGTAACAGGTTGTTGAAGCAGGAGCAGCAGCGTCCTCTGCTGATTGCAAAGAGATGCCAAAAAGCTTACAGCACCTGGTATTCCCAGGCGGTCTCCCATCCAAGTACTAACCAGGCCCGACCCTGCTTGGCTTCCGAGATCGGACGAGATCGGGCGTGTTCAGAGTGGTATGGCCGTAAGCGAGAGGGAGCGCGACAAATACCCTCTTTAAACATGACGATCATGTCCTTCATGCACGAAGCTACGTGTTTATGTCTAGCGCAGGAGCCTTTCCTTTTCAGCGTTTGCTTGTTGCTTTGGCTCTCAACATGTCAACTTTGTAACATTTTAATACAAAAGTGTCTTTACATTGTGATCTGTGCTGTCCCGTCCCCAAAAGTGCAGCCAGGTGCAGAGTAACAGGTTGTTGAAGCAGGAGCAGCAGCGTCCTCTGCTGATTGCAAAGAGATGCCAAAAAGCTTACAGCACCTGGTATTCCCAGGCGGTCTCCCATCCAAGTACTAACCAGGCCCGACCCTGCTTGGCTTCCGAGATCGGGCGTGTTCAGAGTGGTATGGCCGTAAGCGAGAGGGAGCGCGACAAATACCCTCTTTAAACATGACGATCATGTCCTTCATGCACGAAGCTACGTGTTTATGTCTAGCGCAGGAGCCTTTCCTTTTCAGCGTTTGCTTGTTGCTTTGGCTCTCAACATGTCAACTTTGTAACATTTTAATACAAAAGTGTCTTTACATTGTGATCTGTGCTGTCCCGTCCCCAAAAGTGCAGCCAGGTGCAGAGTAACAGGTTGTTGAAGCAGGAGCAGCAGCGTCCTCTGCTGATTGCAAAGAGATGCCAAAAAGCTTACAGCACCTGGTATTCCCAGGCGGTCTCCCATCCAAGTACTAACCAGGCCCGACCCTGCTTGGCTTCCGAGATCGGACGAGATCGGGCGTGTTCAGAGTGGTATGGCCGTAAGCGAGAGGGAGCGCGACAAATACCCTCTTTAAACATGACGATCATGTCCTTCATGCACGAAGCTACGTGTTTATGTCTAGCGCAGGAGCCTTTCCTTTTCAGCGTTTGCTTGTTGCTTTGGCTCTCAACATGTCAACTTTGTAACATTTTAATACAAAAGTGTCTTTACATTGTGATCTGTGCTGTCCCGTCCCCAAAAGTGCAGCCAGGTGCAGAGTAACAGGTTGTTGAAGCAGGAGCAGCAGCGTCCTCTGCTGATTGCAAAGAGATGCCAAAAAGCTTACAGCACCTGGTATTCCCAGGCGGTCTCCCATCCAAGTACTAACCAGCCCGACCCTGCTTGGCTTCCGAGATCGGACGAGATCGGGCGTGTTCAGAGTGGTATGGCCGTAAGCGAGAGGGAGCGCGACAAATACCCTCTTTAAACATGACGATCATGTCCTTCATGCACGAAGCTACGTGTTTATGTCTAGCGCAGGAGCCTTTCCTTTTCAGCGTTTGCTTGTTGCTTTGGCTCTCAACATGTCAACTTTGTAACATTTTAATACAAAAGTGTCTTTACATTGTGATCTGTGCTGTCCCGTCCCCAAAAGTGCAGCCAGGTGCAGAGTAACAGGTTGTTGAAGCAGGAGCAGCAGCGTCCTCTGCTGATTGCAAAGAGATGCCAAAAAGCTTACAGCACCTGGTATTCCCAGGCGGTCTCCCATCCAAGTACTAACCAGGCCCGACCCTGCTTGGCTTCCGAGATCGGACGAGATCGGGCGTCTTCAGAGTGGTATGGCCGTAAGCGAGAGGGAGCGCGACAAATACCCTCTTTAAACATGACGATCATGTCCTTCATGCACGAAGCTACGTGTTTATGTCTAGCGCAGGAGCCTTTCCTTTTCAGCGTTTGCTTGTTGCTTTGGCTCTCAACATGTCAACTTTGTAACATTTTAATACAAAAGTGTCTTTACATTGTGATCTGTGCTGTCCCGTCCCCAAAAGTGCAGCCAGGTGCAGAGTAACAGGTTGTTGAAGCAGGAGCAGCAGCGTCCTCTGCTGATTGCAAAGAGATGCCAAAAAGCTTACAGCACCTGGTATTCCCAGGCGGTCTCCCATCCAAGTACTAACCAGGCCCGACCTGCTTGGCTTCCGAGATCGGACGAGATCGGGCGTCTTCAGAGTGGTATGGCCGTAAGCGAGAGGGAGCGCGACAAATACCCTCTTTAAACATGACGATCATGTCCTTCATGCACGAAGCTACGTGTTTATGTCTAGCGCAGGAGCCTTTCCTTTTCAGCGTTTGCTTGTTGCTTTGGCTCTCAACATGTCAACTTGTAACATTTTAATACAAAAGTGTCTTTACATTGTGATCTGTGCTGTCCCCAAAAGTGCAGCCAGGTGCAGAGTAACAGGTTGTTGAAGCAGGAGCAGCAGCGTCCTCTGCTGATTGCAAAGAGATGCGAAAAAGCTTACAGCACCTGGTATTCCCAGGCGGTCTCCCATCCAAGTACTAACCAGGCCCGACCCTGCTTGGCTTCCGAGATCGGACGAGATCGGGCGCGTTCAGAGTGGTATGGCCGTAAGCGAGAGGGAGCGCGACAAATACCCTCTTTAAACATGACGATCATGTCCTTCATGCACGAAGCTACGTGTTTCTGTCTAGCGCAGGAGCCTTTCCTTTTCAGCGTTTGCTTGTTGCTTTGGCTCTCAACATGTCAACTTTGTAACATTTTAATACAAAAGTGTCTTTACATTGTGATCTGTGCTGTCCCCAAAAGTGCAGCCAGGTGCAGAGTAACAGGTTGTTGAAGCAGGAGCAGCAGCGTCCTCTGCTGATTGCAAAGAGATGCGAAAAAGCTTACAGCACCTGGTATTCCCAGGCGGTCTCCCATCCAAGTACTAACCAGGCCCGACCCTGCTTGGCTTCCGAGATCGACGAGATCGGGCGCGTTCAGAGTGGTATGGCCGTAAGCGAGAGGGAGCGCGACAAATACCCTCTTTAAACATGACGATCATGTCCTTCATGCACGAAGCTACGTGTTTATGTCTAGCGCAGGAGCCTTTCCTTTTCAGCGTTTGCTTGTTGCTTTGGCTCTCAACATGTCAACTTTGTAACATTTTAATACAAAAGTGTCTTTACATTGTGATCTGTGCTGTCCCCAAAAGTGCAGCCAGGTGCAGAGTAACAGGTTGTTGAAGCAGGAGCAGCAGCGTCCTCTGCTGATTGCAAAGAGATGCGAAAAAGCTTACAGCACCTGGTATTCCCAGGCGGTCTCCCATCCAAGTACTAACCAGGCCCGACCCTGCTTGGCTTCCGAGATCGGACGAGATCGGGCGCGTTCAGAGTGGTATGGCCGTAAGCGAGAGGGAGCGCGACAAATACCCTCTTTAAACATGACGATCATGTCCTTCACGCACGAAGCTACGTGTTTCTGTCTAGCGCAGGAGCCTTTCCTTTTCAGCGTTTGCTTGTTGCTTTGGCTCTCAACATGTCAACTTTGTAACATTTTAATACAAAAGTGTCTTTACATTGTGATCTGTGCTGTCCCGTCCCCAAAAGTGCAGCCAGGTGCAGAGTAACAGGTTGTTGAAGCAGGAGCAGCAGCGTCCTCTGCTGATTGCAAAGAGATGCCAAAAAGCTTACAGCACCTGGTATTCCCAGGCGGTCTCCCATCCAAGTACTAACCAGGCCCGACCCTGCTTGGCTTCCGAGATCGACGAGATT
>NC_079387.1:203291-220605 GCF_021018895.1 Seriola aureovittata | reverse complement strand
AAAACTTAACCCAATACCCCGCCTGGATGACTTGAAATACAGTCAGCTGTGGCAATTTTTGTTGGTCTCTGAAGGGACTTTTCAACTCTGTATTGATGACAAATCTACGGTTGATGCATGATATTTAGCTCTTTGGTGTTCCCATTTATGTGGCTGTGAAGGGAAACATCCCTCATTTTTAGGCCACTTGGGAGAGTGGCCTCACTCTTGTGGAATTCATTTCTCTTTCATGGGAGATCAAGGAGTTCATCAGTAAATGAGTCAACTTCTTTTCTACTGATTGGGTGCGTGTTAAATGTCAAAAGAAGGCTTGGGAAAGGGAAATGAATGCTGTGTTGGCCGTTAAAATATGGAGGACTGCTCTTTCCTGTATATATAGATGGTCAATGAAGAGCAGGCGCAGGTTAATTCCGTTTGAAAGTGATTGATGGTTTTCATTATTCAGAGGTCACGTTACATACGTTTTACCCCTCTGTGTCGCCAATTTGCCATGAATGCAAATCAAATGATGGTGGACTGTCCACCAATTTATCCATTCTGATCCATAATGCTTTCTTTTTCTCTGGGGTCTAGCAGAGGACTCTCCCTACTGATAGGATGCTCAGTGGACTCATCAATTCTCCCTGCACCCATTCAAACAGTGTTGTCGACGGGCATGCTACGAGCAAAAGAAAAGCCCCCAAAGAACACAACGCCTTCTCGAAGACGGGAAGGCGCCGGCTTCACGTCGCTTGAGAAGATGGTCGCATTAACTGGTTTTTGTCACTCACCTGAAGTAACTGGGATTTCAACATTAACAAAGGTCAATACAAGGGGGGAAGAACGGTGGGGTCACTCTTTGAAATGATGGACTCAACCTGACCAGGGCTTGTGCAGCACACAACCTGACCAGTGCTAGTGCAGCACACAACCTGACCAGTGCTAGTGCAGCACACAATCAGCAGCTTAGACAAAGACTCCAAAAAGCGCAGTGAGATTTGGAATGTTGACTGTTGGCCGACAAAGCGGAAACAGAGGAAATGCTGCCCGAATCCCGTCAAACACTTTTTCTCTGTGTTTTTGTGGCTGCTCACCGGTGCCTGATAACTTCAAGTTTTTGGTAACTTGGACCTTAAGGCGCAGGCTCTTTCCTCCACAACCCCATTGGATAGAGCCTGTGACAACGTGGCACTGGCGAGTCCCGGGACTCGGCTGGCGGCAAGCAAAGACAAGCCTACCGCGATGGTGGTGACTGTGGCGAATAGACTCCTGGGCTGTCCTTGGAGCGAGGGGCTGTACTGACTCTGGTTTCTCTTCATAACGCACAAGTCTTTCGCCTTTTACTAAAGACTTCCGTGGAGAGGAACAGCAACGAGTTCAAGCTATTTTTGGCAGGCTTTGCCTAACGGCGAAGCCCTTTGAGTTTGTTAAAGGTCAAAAAGCTGTCCACATCACAAATGAGGGCGGCACAATGGAGAGCTTGGGAGGAGGTGCTAAAAAGCAGCCTTTGTCAGGCTCGTGTCAGAAACAGGAAACCGCGACTAGTGAGATTTGTGCCAAGAGTGTGACTTGGACATCAGACACCGGGAGCTCATCGCTTCTCGGCCTTTTGGCTAAGATCAAGTGTAGTATCTGTTCTTATCAGTTTAATATCTGATACGTCCTCTATACGAGGACAAACATATTAAAGTGATTTTTAGAGCTGGGAGCTGAAAAAGGGGCTTGCTCCGTTCGCTCCACGCATCGTCCCGGCATTGCAGTGCCGCCGGGTACGGTGCAACCTTCTTTCGCCTTGTGGAAAACCAAGCAATGACACAAACACAGAGTTTCACCTGACACTTTGTCGTTGGCTCGAAGAAAGGAAGTCGGCTCCCCCTGCAGTTTTGAACCCATTACGATCGTGCAAACCCACTCAACGGACATGACCGAATGCGTAACAGCATTGTTGATGGGCCATGGTACTGGCAAAATAACTTCTTCTTGAAAGGTCGGAAGACACCAACTGTAGGGTGCTTCATATTCTGCTTGGATTAACCTGTTTTGGCTAATCACCCGGGATTGGAAAAAGTTGAAAAGGTCAACATAAATGGGAAGACCGGTAGGGTCACTTTTTGAAATATCTGGACCCAACCTGACCACATTTTTCTATTGCTGTATATATGTGACTATGTCTAGCTGGATTTTTGAGCATTGTCGGTGGTTTGACTTAAAATGTGATATGGAAATGTGTTCAAACAATATAACACACACACACACACACACAAAAAGAAGACAAAACGTTACATGGCAGCGTCTAAAGTATTGCAGCTCTGGGTCATCGCTTAAAACCCAAGTAAGTGGAAGTTGTATTCTGCATTGAACTAATACGCCCATGACTGCTGTTGCCCGGAAGAGGCGGGGTTTGCCGTAAACAAAAAATGCTAGGGATGAGAAGTGCACCACGTGTGTTGTGAGTGTTGCACCAGCTCCATTTGTAAACTGGTAGTTGCTCTCTTTACTCTTTCGCAGGGGCAATTTCATAGTCTGTGAAGTTCTGCTGAGACGTGATTATTGCTAGTTGAAAACTTAACCCAATACCCCGCCTGGATGACTTGAAATACAGTCAGCTGTGGCAATTTTTGTTGGTCTCTGAAGGGACTTTTCAACTCTGTATTGATGACAAATCTACGGGTGATGCATGATATTTAGCTCTTTGGTGTTCCCATTTATGTGGCTGTGAAGGGAAACATCCCTCATTTTTAGGCCACTTGGGAGAGTGGCCTCACTCTTGTGGAATTCATTTCTCTTTCATGGGAGATCAAGGAGTTCATCAGTAAATGAGTCAACTTCTTTTCTACTGATTGGGTGCGTGTTAAATGTCAAAAGAAGGCTTGGGAAAGGGAAATGAATGCTGTGTTGGCCGTTAAAATATGGAGGACTGCTCTTTCCTGTATATATAGATGGTCAATGAAGAGCAGGCGCAGGTTAATTCCGTTTGAAAGTGATTGATGGTTTTCATTATTCAGAGGTCACGTTACATACGTTTTACCCCTCTGTGTCGCCAATTTGCCATGAATGCAAATCAAATGATGGTGGACTGTCCACCAATTTATCCATTCTGATCCATAATGCTTTCTTTTTCTCTGGGGTCTAGCAGAGGACTCTCCCTACTGATAGGATGCTCAGTGGACTCATCAATTCTCCCTGCACCCATTCAAACAGTGTTGTCGACGGGCATGCTACGAGCAAAAGAAAAGCCCCCAAAGAACACAACGCCTTCTCGAAGACGGGAAGGCGCCGGCTTCACGTCGCTTGAGAAGATGGTCGCATTAACTGGTTTTTGTCACTCACCTGAAGTAACTGGGATTTCAACATTAACAAAGGTCAATACAAGGGGGGAAGAACGGTGGGGTCACTCTTTGAAATGATGGACTCAACCTGACCAGGGCTTGTGCAGCACACAACCTGACCAGTGCTAGTGCAGCACACAACCTGACCAGTGCTAGTGCAGCACACAATCAGCAGTTTAGGCAAAGACTCCAAAAAGCGCAGTGAGATTTGGAATGTTGACTGTTGGCCGACAAAGCGGAAACAGAGGAAATGCTGCCCGAATCCCGTCAAACACTTTTTCTCTGTGTTTTTGTGGCTGCTCACCGGTGCCTGATAACTTCAAGTTTTTGGTAACTTGGACCTTAAGGCGCAGGCTCTTTCCTCCACAACCCCATTGGATAGAGCCTGTGACAACGTGGCACTGGCGAGTCCCGGGACTCGGCTGGCGGCAAGCAAAGACAAGCCTACCGCGATGGTGGTGACTGTGGCGAATAGACTCCTGGGCTGTCCTTGGAGCGAGGGGCTGTACTGACTCTGGTTTCTCTTCATAACGCACAAGTCTTTCGCCTTTTACTAAAGACTTCCGTGGAGAGGAACAGCAACGAGTTCAAGCTATTTTTGGCAGGCTTTGCCTAACGGCGAAGCCCTTTGAGTTTGTTAAAGGTCAAAAAGCTGTCCACATCACAAATGAGGGCGGCACAATGGAGAGCTTGGGAGGAGGTGCTAAAAAGCAGCCTTTGTCAGGCTCGTGTCAGAAACAGGAAACCGCGACTAGTGAGATTTGTGCCAAGAGTGTGACTTGGACATCAGACACCGGGAGCTCATCGCTTCTCGGCCTTTTGGCTAAGATCAAGTGTAGTATCTGTTCTTATCAGTTTAATATCTGATACGTCCTCTATACGAGGACAAACATATTAAAGTGATTTTTAGAGCTGGGAGCTGAAAAAGGGGCTTGCTACTGTTGGGACTCAGTCATTCAATAGACCAAATGTTTCTTTGCTCCACTGGACAAAGGAATTCACACCCCACAGTTCCTCACGGTTCACACCTGGGGATGACCCTTCCCCCCCATGGACCCCACTGGCCAGCCAGTGTGGGCCAGCGTGTGACATGTGACCCCCTAAGGTGTCACAAACAAAACCAGTCTTCTAGACCCCTTCTCTCTCTCTTCCCTTCTTGGCTTGCTCTGGAGAGCAGCTCCAGCCCTCTCCTCTCGGTTCTTCAAAGGGCAACAAGACCCCAGCCCAGGTCAGCTCTGCTACCTGAGAAACTAGCTCTCTCGCCGGCCTGCAACCAGCAGCCTGCAAACACTCTTCTCCTCCACAACAGCGACCTGCTTCGGATTAACTGTGAGTGAACCAAATCCTCTTCAGAATCAGCGGCTACAACACAAGGCCAGCTGATTTTCCAAGCAACAGGAGTCGTAGCAGAGTTAGCATGGAACAGCTAACTCTGTGAGGAGAACAAAGGAGATACCAGCAAGCAACACAGCCAGACAGGACTTTATTCCACCAGGAAACCCCCCAAACTCACTGGATTTTACAAACCACTGGAAAGGACCTTTTTGCTTGTTCCAAGGATCGGGTAACGTTAACGGACTGGGCCTAACCTCTCCCAGCACAGCATAGCACAGCACAGCATAGCTAATCAGCAGAAGCCTTAACTTGTTAATGTACTTGTTGATTGATGTCTTGTTGTTGTAATGTTTGCTTAGGTTGTGGTCAGTCATACAGTTAATCGAGTACTCGTATGTTCACACACATAGCAGTACGTCTCAGTCCTAGAACCTGCATGAAGCTAACCTTCCCCCTCTAACCTGGTACCTTTAGATTACATGAGCTAGGCTAACAAAGAAACTCACACCTCCCCTCTCACACACACTAGGTGGTCTCAGCGGCCATTTTAGTAGTTTCTTTGTTTACCGCCATCTTTGTAGTCTTCTTTGTTCAGGTCATGTGGTCACAGTGACCACTTTGAGTCGGCCATCTTGCCTTTGTCTGTGTCCCCACAGACACACACACACACACACACACACACACACACACACACACACTGTATATGCTAGATTAGACATTGTACTTTACTCTGCTCCATTGTAAATAAATGCCTTTTAAGTATAACTACTGGTGTCTTTAATGTTGCACAAGCGTGAATATTGCCAACCTCTACTCGGTAGAATTCCAATCCTTCAACTGTAACTTACTATTGATTTGGTAATTTGGTTATAGTTAGTAAGCTAATGGTTAATCAGAGTTCCAGATTAATGGTAATAAATTGAGACTAAAACCATATTGGCTATTTTGCCTATTAGTTTAGGCTGGTGCCCCGTGAACTTTAATTCATTTTAAAGATATTATTTAATATTAATATTTTTAATATTAATATTTCCTTAATTTGTGATAGCCAATAAATTGATAAACAACCGAAATCTAACACATTTGGTGTCCAGCTCATGAGGTAGAGTACTGTTAACATAATGGTGCCGCCCGTGTGAGGCCGAGTACTAATGATTTCCAGTTACTAATAGAGCTCAGACCCAACATAATGGTGCCCCGTGTGAGGCCGAGTACTGTTGGCAAATATTCATAATTGTGCAATATTAAATTTATAATTTGGCCAAAACCGCAAAGGTTGAAAAATTTTTAGTCCACCACAGGAGTAAACGTCCAGGTGTACTTACAAACAAGTGCACTGTGGTGAGAATTGGTTTACTAATTTTACCTGAAGTAATATTAGACGTCCTCCAGTTATTAATAGCTAACACTTAAGCCTTAGTATCAAGAGCCTGCTATTGTTGCTAACAATTCCAGTTGAGTTTATTCTGTAGGAAATGTAAGAACCTCAGTTCAGCATTTGAATACCACGTGTTCAATGCTATCTAGTAAAGCTGTCAGAATTGCTGCTCCCTTTAACTTAGACACTGTGTGCCGACAGCCCTGTGAAACCCAAGTTCTGCACCTAGCTGTTACTGCCTTGCATTACAGCCTGAGTCGACTTGAAGAGATAATCTTTGGACTGTTACTGCCTTGCATCTCAGTCATTGCTTTTTGAAACATTTCTTAAGCAGACAGTAAACCTGCACTTGCCTTTACTGTCCTTAATCTTTATGCCCACTAGTGTAGCTGCCCCTCCTCCACAGGAAGCTACCCCCCATAGTGTAGGCCACTGCATTGTTTAGTTAGGCTAGTGTACTACCAAACTACACTACAAGGTGTCTGCCAGCGCAACACCGCAGCCAACTATATTGCCTTCTTGTTTTGTGAAAAACTTGTTTAACCTCCCTCTTTCCCAGACACAACAATGGAGAACTCCTGTGTAGAGCAGTTTATTTCTTCCCTAGCACAGAGCCTGAAGCCTGGCTACCTAGAATTTATCAGCAAGTTAAATTCCAGTGAGTGCAGTAAAGAAATAGACTTGCTACTCAGTGACAAAGGTGATGCTCAGACTGCATCCAAAGGCCCATTGTTAAGATGTGTACTGTTGAACTTCCACAGGCAAACCAGCATTTCACTTCAGAGGATGGGACAAATTCCCAACTGACCCTAAGTCCTGGGAAATGAAGTCAGCTCCTCAACCTCCACTGAGAGACAGAGGTTACACCCACCTGACTTCCCATCTTCCTGAAACTGACAATGAAGAGACAGGTAGTTTATCCGGTAGAGGATATTCATGTTCCCATCAGCCACTGATGCATAACAGTTTCACCTGTGCTCACCCCTCCAACAGAAGGACCAAAACTTTTCCGGACTGTTCAGCCTCCTCTCTGCACCTCCATAAGAGTGATGACTGCTGTTCAGCTCCTTCCTCTAGTCCAGCTAGCATAGTCTCGCCTTCATCAGTAGGGACCTCACAGTGCCCCCGCCTCGAAGCGCTTGAGTTATTAGCAAAGGACATTGAACATTTTGATCCAGACAGCTCTGATCAACATATTGAAAACTACTTTAGGGAGTTAGATCACAACCTAATTGATTTGCCCCATGCAACCCAAAGGGAGAAAACTAAACTTGTGTGGAAGACCAGCTCAAAAGCAGTCCACAAGTTTATGCAATCACTGCCTCCCAGTGTCAGAGATGACTACAAAGAGCTATGTCAAGCACTGACAGAAGAATTCTCTCCTGCTGCGGATGAGATAGAATCTTTGGTTGCAGCTTCTCAAATAAAACACTCCCGCCATGAACATCCCAATGACTTTTACCAACGTTTGAGGCATGCATATTTTCAGGGTAGGAACACACCAGGCTTAGAGGAGAACTCCACCTTCAAGTCTTTGTTCCTACGAAACCTCCATCCCTGTGTACGCACTCATGTTACACTGATGACGCATCAAGGTAAGCCCACCATGCAGGAAATAAAGAAGATGACAAAAATGGCTTGGGAAACCATGGTCAATTCCAAGGCAAGGGGGAAAACAACTGAGCCTAGCAACTCAAACACCTTAGCGTCACACAGACATGTAACCTCAAAAGATCACCCTCAGAACAGATCGAAGGGGGGTGATAAAAGGCCACATATGGGTGCTGAGCGTAACCGCCACGCCCACCAAGTGCGTAGAGATAGGCACTCCCACAATAGGAGCAGGAGACGGCCTTACGCAGAAATTCTGGCTCAGACACAGGACCAGTCAACACATGGATCAGACAATGACCACGTCATCTCTGACCACGTTAACTCAGACAGTGACAATGCCTCTGAATGTTCTTCCTTCAGCTACTCAAAGTGCTACAGCTTTGTGCCACAAGTTAAGGAAAACTTAAAGCTCCGGCGCTCCAGAGTTCGCCGCACTGAGTACTGACAGTAAGTAGGCTCAGGGTACCCTACACTCTTCCAGATGGACACAATGGGTTTGTCAGCAGCAGCAGCAGCAAACTAAATTCTGAATCAAATCAGATACAAGTTTAGGACACTGCATATACATGGCACACTCACCCAGACACTCCAAATCTTGTCATTCTAGGTGCCACCCTCTATATCTCACCTTAACAAACTAACATCACTGACTTTCCTGTCCTCACTAACACCATGAGTAACTAGGAAACATGTTAGTTGTTTTACACTATTCGATCATTGTGGTTATTATCTGAACTCTGCTTTGTAACCTGATTGTTCTTGCTTAGCCAAGATAGATAGTGTTGACAAATGCCCGGATGTTACCCGTTGAATGAACTGACAAATGGACTATACATTGTGCTCTCAGGATGACATGTCAGGTGGCATCCTGACAACAAAGGGGGGACTGTTGGGACTCAGTCATTCAATAGACCAAATGTTTCTTTGCTCCACTGGACAAAGGAATTCACACCCCACAGTTCCTCACGGTTCACACCTGGGGATGACCCTTCCCCCCCATGGACCCCACTGGCCAGCCAGTGTGGGCCAGCGTGTGACATGTGACCCCCTAAGGTGTCACAAACAAAACCAGTCTTCTAGACCCCTTCTCTCTCTCTTCCCTTCTTGGCTTGCTCTGGAGAGCAGCTCCAGCCCTCTCCTCTCGGTTCTTCAAAGGGCAACAAGACCCCAGCCCAGGTCAGCTCTGCTACCTGAGAAACTAGCTCTCTCGCCGGCCTGCAACCAGCAGCCTGCAAACACTCTTCTCCTCCACAACAGCGACCTGCTTCGGATTAACTGTGAGTGAACCAAATCCTCTTCAGAATCAGCGGCTACAACACAAGGCCAGCTGATTTTCCAAGCAACAGGAGTCGTAGCAGAGTTAGCATGGAACAGCTAACTCTGTGAGGAGAACAAAGGAGATACCAGCAAGCAACACAGCCAGACAGGACTTTATTCCACCAGGAAACCCCCCAAACTCACTGGATTTTACAAACCACTGGAAAGGACCTTTTTGCTTGTTCCAAGGATCGGGTAACGTTAACGGACTGGGCCTAACCTCTCCCAGCACAGCATAGCACAGCACAGCATAGCTAATCAGCAGAAGCCTTAACTTGTTAATGTACTTGTTGATTGATGTCTTGTTGTTGTAATGTTTGCTTAGGTTGTGGTCAGTCATACAGTTAATCGAGTACTCGTATGTTCACACACATAGCAGTACGTCTCAGTCCTAGAACCTGCATGAAGCTAACCTTCCCCCTCTAACCTGGTACCTTTAGATTACATGAGCTAGGCTAACAAAGAAACTCACACCTCCCCTCTCACACACACTAGGTGGTCTCAGCGGCCATTTTAGTAGTTTCTTTGTTTACCGCCATCTTTGTAGTCTTCTTTGTTCAGGTCATGTGGTCACAGTGACCACTTTGAGTCGGCCATCTTGCCTTTGTCTGTGTCCCCACAGACACACACACACACACACACACACAACACACACACACACAACACACACACACACCTGTATATGCTAGATTAGACATTGTACTTTACTCTGCTCCATTGTAAATAAATGCCTTTTAAGTATAACTACTGGTGTCTTTAATGTTGCACAAGCGTGAATATTGCCAACCTCTACTCGGTAGAATTCCAATCCTTCAACTGTAACTTACTATTGATTTGGTAATTTGGTTATAGTTAGTAAGCTAATGGTTAATCAGAGTTCCAGATTAATGGTAATAAATTGAGACTAAAACCATATTGGCTATTTTGCCTATTAGTTTAGGCTGGTGCCCCGTGAACTTTAATTCATTTTAAAGATATTATTTAATATTAATATTTTTAATATTAATATTTCCTTAATTTGTGATAGCCAATAAATTGATAAACAACCGAAATCTAACACATTTGGTGTCCAGCTCATGAGGTAGAGTACTGTTAACATAATGGTGCCGCCCGTGTGAGGCCGAGTACTAATGATTTCCAGTTACTAATAGAGCTCAGACCCAACACTCCGTTCGCTCCACGCATCGTCCCGGCATTGCAGTGCCGCCGGGTACGGTGCAACCTTCTTTCGCCTTGTGGAAAACCAAGCAATGACACAAACACAGAGTTTCACCTGACACTTTGTCGTTGGCTCGAAGAAAGGAAGTCGGCTCCCCCTGCAGTTTTGAACCCATTACGATCGTGCAAACCCACTCAACGGACATGACCGAAAGCGTAACAGCATTGTTGATGGGCCATGGTACTGGCAAAATAACTTCTTCTTGAAAGGTCGGAAGACACCAACTGTAGGGTGCTTCGTATTCTGCTTGGATTAACCTGTTTTGGCTAATCACCCGGGATTGGAAAAAGTTGAAAAGGTCAACATAAATGGGAAGACCGGTAGGGTCACTTTTTGAAATATCTGGACCCAACCTGACCACATTTTTCTATTGCTGTATATATGTGACTATGTCTAGCTGGATTTTTGAGCATTGTTGGTGGTTTGACTTAAAATTTGATATGGAAATGTGTTCAAACAATATAACACACACACACACACACACACACAAAAAAGACAAAACGTTACATGGCAGCGTCTAAAGTATTGCAGCTCTGGGTCATCGCTTAAAACCCAAGTAAGTGGAAGTTGTATTCTGCATTGAACTAATACGCCCATGACTGCTGTTGCCCGGAAGAGGCGGGGTTTGCCGTAAACAAAAAATGCTAGGGATGAGAAGTGCACCACGTGTGTTGTGAGTGTTGCACCAGCTCCATTTGTAAACTGGTAGTTGCTCTCTTTACTCTTTCGCAGGGGCAATTTCATAGTCTGTGAAGTTCTGCTGAGACGTGATTATTGCTAGTTGAAAACTTAACCCAATACCCCGCCTGGATGACTTGAAATACAGTCAGCTGTGGCAATTTTTGTTGGTCTCTGAAGGGACTTTTCAACTCTGTATTGATGACAAATCTACGGGTGATGCATGATATTTAGCTCTTTGGTGTTCCCATTTATGTGGCTGTGAAGGGAAACATCCCTCATTTTTAGGCCACTTGGGAGAGTGGCCTCACTCTTGTGGAATTCATTTCTCTTTCATGGGAGATCAAGGAGTTCATCAGTAAATGAGTCAACTTCTTTTCTACTGATTGGGTGCGTGTTAAATGTCAAAAGAAGGCTTGGGAAAGGGAAATGAATGCTGTGTTGGCCGTTAAAATATGGAGGACTGCTCTTTCCTGTATATATAGATGGTCAATGAAGAGCAGGCGCAGGTTAATTCCGTTTGAAAGCGATTGATGGTTTTCATTATTCAGAGGTCACGTTACAAACGTTTTACCCCTCTGTGTCGCCAATTTGCCATGAATGCAAATCAAATGATGGTGGACTGTCCACCAATTTATCCATTCTGATCCATAATGCTTTCTTTTTCTCTGGGGTCTAGCAGAGGACTCTCCCTACTGATAGGATGCTCAGTGGACTCATCAATTCTCCCTGCACCCATTCAAACAGTGTTGTCGACGGGCATGCTACGAGCAAAAGAAAAGCCCCCAAAGAACACAACGCCTTCTCGAAGACGGGAAGGCGCCGGCTTCACGTCGCTTGAGAAGATGGTCGCATTAACTGGTTTTTGTCACTCACCTGAAGTAACTGGGATTTCAACATTAACAAAGGTCAATACAAGGGGGGAAGAACGGTGGGGTCACTCTTTGAAATGATGGACTCAACCTGACCAGGGCTTGTGCAGCACACAACCTGACCAGTGCTAGTGCAGCACACAACCTGACCAGTGCTAGTGCAGCACACAATCAGCAGTTTAGGCAAAGACTCCAAAAAGCGCAGTGAGATTTGGAATGTTGACTGTTGGCCGACAAAGCGGAAACAGAGGAAATGCTGCCCGAATCCCGTCAAACACTTTTTCTCTGTGTTTTTGTGGCTGCTCACCGGTGCCTGATAACTTCAAGTTTTTGGTAACTTGGACCTTAAGGCGCAGGCTCTTTCCTCCACAACCCCATTGGATAGAGCCTGTGACAACGTGGCACTGGCGAGTCCCGGGACTTGGCTGGCGGCAAGCAAAGACAAGCCTACCGCGATGGTGGTGACTGTGGCGAATAGACTCCTGGGCTGTCCTTGGAGCGAGGGGCTGTACTGACTCTGGTTTCTCTTCATAACGCACAAGTCTTTCGCCTTTTACTAAAGACTTCCGTGGAGAGGAACAGCAACGAGTTCAAGCTATTTTTGGCAGGCTTTGCCTAACGGCGAAGCCCTTTGAGTTTGTTAAAGGTCAAAAAGCTGTCCACATCACAAATGAGGGCGGCACAATGGAGAGCTTGGGAGGAGGTGCTAAAAAGCAGCCTTTGTCAGGCTCGTGTCAGAAACAGGAAACCGCGACTAGTGAGATTTGTGCCAAGAGTGTGACTTGGACATCAGACACCGGGAGCTCATCGCTTCTCGGCCTTTTGGCTAAGATCAAGTGTAGTATCTGTTCTTATCAGTTTAATATCTGATATGTCCTCTATACGAGGACAAACATATTAAAGTGATTTTTAGAGCTGGGAGCTGAAAAAGGGGCTTGCTCCGTTCGCTCCACGCATCGTCCCGGCATTGCAGTGCCGCCGGGTACGGTGCAACCTTCTTTCGCCTTGTGGAAAACCAAGCAATGACACAAACACAGAGTTTCACCTGACACTTTGTCGTTGGCTCGAAGAAAGGAAGTCGGCTCCCCCTGCAGTTTTGAACCCATTACGATCGTGCAAACCCACTCAACGGACATGACCGAATGCGTAACAGCATTGTTGATGGGCCATGGTACTGGCAAAATAACTTCTTCTTGAAAGGTCGGAAGACACCAACTGTAGGGTGCTTCGTATTCTGCTTGGATTAACCTGTTTTGGCTAATCACCCGGGATTGGAAAAAGTTGAAAAGGTCAACATAAATGGGAAGACCGGTAGGGTCACTTTTTGAAATATCTGGACCCAACCTGACCACATTTTTCTATTGCTGTATATATGTGACTATGTCTAGCTGGATTTTTGAGCATTGTTGGTGGTTTGACTTAAAATTTGATATGGAAATGTGTTCAAACAATATAACACACACACGCACACACACACACAAAAAGAAGACAAAACGTTACATGGCAGCGTCTAAAGTATTGCAGCTCTGGGTCATCGCTTAAAACCCAAGTAAGTGGAAGTTGTATTCTGCATTGAACTAATACGCCCATGACTGCTGTTGCCCGGAAGAGGCGGGGTTTGCCGTAAACAAAAAATGCTAGGGATGAGAAGTGCACCACGTGTGTTGTGAGTGTTGCACCAGCTCCATTTGTAAACTGGTAGTTGCTCTCTTTACTCTTTCGCAGGGGCAATTTCATAGTCTGTGAAGTTCTGCTGAGACGTGATTATTGCTAGTTGAAAACTTAACCCAATACCCCGCCTGGATGACTTGAAATACAGTCAGCTGTGGCAATTTTTGTTGGTCTCTGAAGGGACTTTTCAACTCTGTATTGATGACAAATCTCCAGTTGATGCATGATATTTAGCTCTTTGGTGTTCCCATTTATGTGGCTGTGAAGGGAAACATCCCTCATTTTTAGGCCACTTGGGAGAGTGGCCTCACTCTTGTGGAATTCATTTCTCTTTCATGGGAGATCAAGGAGTTCATCAGTAAATGAGTCAACTTCTTTTCTACTGATTGGGTGCGTGTTAAATGTCAAAAGAAGGCTTGGGAAAGGGAAATGAATGCTGTGTTGGCCGTTAAAATATGGAGGACTGCTCTTTCCTGTATATATAGATGGTCAATGAAGAGCAGGCGCAGGTTAATTCCGTTTGAAAGCGATTGATGGTTTTCATTATTCAGAGGTCACGTTACATACGTTTTACCCCTCTGTGTCGCCAATTTGCCATGAATGCAAATCAAATGATGGTGGACTGTCCACCAATTTATCCATTCTGATCCATAATGCTTTATTTTTCTCTGGGGTCTAGCAGAGGACTCTCCCTACTGATAGGATGCTCAGTGGACTCATCAATTCTCCCTGCAACCATTCAAACAGTGTTGTCGACGGGCATGCTACGAGCAAAAGAAAAGCCCCCAAAGAACACAACGCCTTCTCGAAGACGGGAAGGCGCCGGCTTCACGTCGCTTGA
Source organism: Seriola aureovittata (assembly GCF_021018895.1). Taxonomy (NCBI): domain Eukaryota; kingdom Metazoa; phylum Chordata; class Actinopteri; order Carangiformes; family Carangidae; genus Seriola; species Seriola aureovittata. Next base: position 206,372 of record NC_079387.1, on the reverse strand, counting down.
GAAGATGGTCGCATTAACTGGTTTTTGTCACTCACCTGAAGTAACTGGGATTTCAACATTAACAAAGGTCAATACAAGGGGGGAAGAACGGTGGGGTCACTCTTTGAAATGATGGACTCAACCTGACCAGGGCTTGTGCAGCACACAACCTGACCAGTGCTAGTGCAGCACACAACCTGACCAGTGCTAGTGCAGCACACAATCAGCAGTTTAGGCAAAGACTCCAAAAAGCGCAGTGAGATTTGGAATGTTGACTGTTGGCCGACAAAGCGGAAACAGAGGAAATGCTGCCCGAATCCCGTCAAACACTTTTTCTCTGTGTTTTTGTGGCTGCTCACCGGTGCCTGATAACTTCAAGTTTTTGGTAACTTGGACCTTAAGGCGCAGGCTCTTTCCTCCACAACCCCATTGGATAGAGCCTGTGACAACGTGGCACTGGCGAGTCCCGGGACTTGGCTGGCGGCAAGCAAAGACAAGCCTACCGCGATGGTGGTGACTGTGGCGAATAGACTCCTGGGCTGTCCTTGGAGCGAGGGGCTGTACTGACTCTGGTTTCTCTTCATAACGCACAAGTCTTTCGCCTTTTACTAAAGACTTCCGTGGAGAGGAACAGCAACGAGTTCAAGCTATTTTTGGCAGGCTTTGCCTAACGGCGAAGCCCTTTGAGTTTGTTAAAGGTCAAAAAGCTGTCCACATCACAAATGAGGGCGGCACAATGGAGAGCTTGGGAGGAGGTGCTAAAAAGCAGCCTTTGTCAGGCTCGTGTCAGAAACAGGAAACCGCGACTAGTGAGATTTGTGCCAAGAGTGTGACTTGGACATCAGACACCGGGAGCTCATCGCTTCTCGGCCTTTTGGCTAAGATCAAGTGTAGTATCTGTTCTTATCAGTTTAATATCTGATATGTCCTCTATACGAGGACAAACATATTAAAGTGATTTTTAGAGCTGGGAGCTGAAAAAGGGGCTTGCTCCGTTCGCTCCACGCATCGTCCCGGCATTGCAGTGCCGCCGGGTACGGTGCAACCTTCTTTCGCCTTGTGGAAAACCAAGCAATGACACAAACACAGAGTTTCACCTGACACTTTGTCGTTGGCTCGAAGAAAGGAAGTCGGCTCCCCCTGCAGTTTTGAACCCATTACGATCGTGCAAACCCACTCAACGGACATGACCGAATGCGTAACAGCATTGTTGATGGGCCATGGTACTGGCAAAATAACTTCTTCTTGAAAGGTCGGAAGACACCAACTGTAGGGTGCTTCGTATTCTGCTTGGATTAACCTGTTTTGGCTAATCACCCGGGATTGGAAAAAGTTGAAAAGGTCAACATAAATGGGAAGACCGGTAGGGTCACTTTTTGAAATATCTGGACCCAACCTGACCACATTTTTCTATTGCTGTATATATGTGACTATGTCTAGCTGGATTTTTGAGCATTGTTGGTGGTTTGACTTAAAATTTGATATGGAAATGTGTTCAAACAATATAACACACACACACAACACACACACACAAAAAAAGAAGACAAAACGTTACATGGCAGCGTCTAAAGTATTGCAGCTCTGGGTCATCGCTTAAAACCCAAGTAAGTGGAAGTTGTATTCTGCATTGAACTAATACGCCCATGACTGCTGTTGCCCGGAAGAGGCGGGGTTTGCCGTAAACAAAAAATGCTAGGGATGAGAAGTGCACCACGTGTGTTGTGAGTGTTGCACCAGCTCCATTTGTAAACTGGTAGTTGCTCTCTTTACTCTTTCGCAGGGGCAATTTCATAGTCTGTGAAGTTCTGCTGAGACGTGATTATTGCTAGTTGAAAACTTAACCCAATACCCCGCCTGGATGACTTGAAATACAGTCAGCTGTGGCAATTTTTGTTGGTCTCTGAAGGGACTTTTCAACTCTGTATTGATGACAAATCTCCAGTTGATGCATGATATTTAGCTCTTTGGTGTTCCCATTTATGTGGCTGTGAAGGGAAACATCCCTCATTTTTAGGCCACTTGGGAGAGTGGCCTCACTCTTGTGGAATTCATTTCTCTTTCATGGGAGATCAAGGAGTTCATCAGTAAATGAGTCAACTTCTTTTCTACTGATTGGGTGCGTGTTAAATGTCAAAAGAAGGCTTGGGAAAGGGAAATGAATGCTGTGTTGGCCGTTAAAATATGGAGGACTGCTCTTTCCTGTATATATAGATGGTCAATGAAGAGCAGGCGCAGGTTAATTCCGTTTGAAAGTGATTGATGGTTTTCATTATTCAGAGGTCACGTTACATACGTTTTACCCCTCTGTGTCGCCAATTTGCCATGAATGCAAATCAAATGATGGTGGACTGTCCACCAATTTATCCATTCTGATCCATAATGCTTTCTTTTTCTCTGGGGTCTAGCAGAGGACTCTCCCTACTGATAGGATGCTCAGTGGACTCATCAATTCTCCCTGCACCCATTCAAACAGTGTTGTCGACGGGCATGCTACGAGCAAAAGAAAAGCCCCCAAAGAACACAACGCCTTCTCGAAGACGGGAAGGCGCCGGCTTCACGTCGCTTGAGAAGATGGTCGCATTAACTGGTTTTTGTCACTCACCTGAAGTAACTGGGATTTCAACATTAACAAAGGTCAATACAAGGGGGGAAGAACGGTGGGGTCACTCTTTGAAATGATGGACTCAACCTGACCAGGGCTTGTGCAGCACACAACCTGACCAGTGCTAGTGCAGCACACAACCTGACCAGTGCTAGTGCAGCACACAACCTGACCAGTGCTAGTGCAGCACACAACCTGACCAGTGCTAGTGCAGCACACAACCTGACCAGTGCTAGTGCAGCACACAATCAGCAGTTTAGGCAAAGACTCCAAAAAGCGCAGTGAGATTTGGAATGTTGACTGTTGGCCGACAAAGCGGAAACAGAGGAAATGCTGCCCGAATCCCGTCAAACACTTTTTCTCTGTGTTTTTGTGGCTGCTCACCGGTGCCTGATAACTTCAAGTTTTTGGTAACTTGGACCTTAAGGCGCAGGCTCTTTCCTCCACAACCCCATTGGATAGAGCCTGTGACAACGTGGCACTGGCGAGTCCCGGGACTT
>NC_079387.1:177645-202291 GCF_021018895.1 Seriola aureovittata | reverse complement strand
GTGTATTTTGTGTTTACTAAGCAGAATCATAGCTTCGCGCTGGTTGTTTTATGTTTGTTTCATATAGATAAAGCAGAATCATAGCTTCGCGCTGGTTGTTTTATGTTGGTTTATTTTGTTTACTAAGCAGAATCATAGCTTCGCGCTGGTTGTTTTATGTTTGTTTTATTTTGTTTACTAAGCAGAATCATAGCTTCGCGCTGGTTGTTTTATGTTTGTTTTATTTTGTTTACTAAGCAGAATCATAGCTTCGCGCTGGTTGTTTTATGTTGGTTTATTATATTTGATTTATTAGACAGAACCATAACTTTTTTTTTTTTTTTTTTTTTTTTTGCACTCAGTGTTATTGTGGCTGTGTGTCTTTTGTTTTGTCAACTTGTTTATTAATGTTTGTCTGCCCTTTAAATGTATGTAAAATAAGAATCGTGCTATATTTTTGATAATAAAATATAAAAAAAAAAAAAACACGCCCGATCTCGTCCGATCTCGGAAGCCAAGCAGGGTCGGGCCTGGTTAGTACTTGGATGGGAGACCGCCTGGGAATACCAGGTGCTGTAAGCTTTTTGGCATCTCTTTGCAATCAGCAGAGGACGCTGCTGCTCCTGCTTCAACAACCTGTTACTCTGCACCTGGCTGCACTTTTGGGGACGGGACAGCACAGATCACAATGTAAAGACACTTTTGTATTAAAATGTTACAAAGTTGACATGTTGAGAGCCAAAGCAACAAGCAAACGCTGAAAAGGAAAGGCTCCTGCGCTAGACATAAACACGTAGCTTCGTGCATGAAGGACATGATCGTCATGTTTAAAGAGGGTATTTGTCGCGCTCCCTCTCGCTTACGGCCATACCACTCTGAACACGCCCGATCTCGTCCGATCTCGGAAGCCAAGCAGGGTCGGGCCTGGTTAGTACTTGGATGGGAGACCGCCTGGGAATACCAGGTGCTGTAAGCTTTTTGGCATCTCTTTGCAATCAGCAGAGGACGCTGCTGCTCCTGCTTCAACAACCTGTTACTCTGCACCTGGCTGCACTTTTGGGGACGGGACAGCACAGATCACAATGTAAAGACACTTTTGTATTAAAATGTTACAAAGTTGACATGTTGAGAGCCAAAGCAACAAGCAAACGCTGAAAAGGAAAGGCTCCTGCGCTAGACATAAACACGTAGCTTCGTGCATGAAGGACATGATCGTCATGTTTAAAGAGGGTATTTGTCGCGCTCCCTCTCGCTTACGGCCATACCACTCTGAACACGCCCGATCTCGTCCGATCTCGGAAGCCAAGCAGGGTCGGGCCTGGTTAGTACTTGGATGGGAGACCGCCTGGGAATACCAGGTGCTGTAAGCTTTTTGGCATCTCTTTGCAATCAGCAGAGGACGCTGCTGCTCCTGCTTCAACAACCTGTTACTCTGCACCTGGCTGCACTTTTGGGGACGGGACAGCACAGATCACAATGTAAAGACACTTTTGTATTAAAATGTTACAAAGTTGACATGTTGAGAGCCAAAGCAACAAGCAAACGCTGAAAAGGAAAGGCTCCTGCGCTAGACATAAACACGTAGCTTCGTGCATGAAGGACATGATCGTCATGTTTAAAGAGGGTATTTGTCGCGCTCCCTCTCGCTTACGGCCATACCACTCTGAACACGCCCGATCTCGTCCGATCTCGGAAGCCAAGCAGGGTCGGGCCTGGTTAGTACTTGGATGGGAGACCGCCTGGGAATACCAGGTGCTGTAAGCTTTTTGGCATCTCTTTGCAATCAGCAGAGGACGCTGCTGCTCCTGCTTCAACAACCTGTTACTCTGCACCTGGCTGCACTTTTGGGGACGGGACAGCACAGATCACAATGTAAAGACACTTTTGTATTAAAATGTTACAAAGTTGACATGTTGAGAGCCAAAGCAACAAGCAAACGCTGAAAAGGAAAGGCTCCTGCGCTAGACATAAACACGTAGCTTCGTGCATGAAGGACATGATCGTCATGTTTAAAGAGGGTATTTGTCGCGCTCCCTCTCGCTTACGGCCATACCACTCTGAACACGCCCGATCTCGGAAGCCAAGCAGGGTCGGGCCTGGTTAGTACTTGGATGGGAGACCGCCTGGGAATACCAGGTGCTGTAAGCTTTTTGGCATCTCTTTGCAATCAGCAGAGGACGCTGCTGCTCCTGCTTCAACAACCTGTTACTCTGCACCTGGCTGCACTTTTGGGGACGGGACAGCACAGATCACAATGTAAAGACACTTTTGTATTAAAATGTTACAAAGTTGACATGTTGAGAGCCAAAGCAACAAGCAAACGCTGAAAAGGAAAGGCTCCTGCGCTAGACATAAACACGTAGCTTCGTGCATGAAGGACATGATCGTCATGTTTAAAGAGGGTATTTGTCGCGCTCCCTCTCGCTTACGGCCATACCACTCTGAACACGCCCGATCTCGTCCGATCTCGGAAGCCAAGCAGGGTCGGGCCTGGTTAGTACTTGGATGGGAGACCGCCTGGGAATACCAGGTGCTGTAAGCTTTTTGGCATCTCTTTGCAATCAGCAGAGGACGCTGCTGCTCCTGCTTCAACAACCTGTTACTCTGCACCTGGCTGCACTTTTGGGGACGGGACAGCACAGATCACAATGTAAAGACACTTTTGTATTAAAATGTTACAAAGTTGACATGTTGAGAGCCAAAGCAACAAGCAAACGCTGAAAAGGAAAGGCTCCTGCGCTAGACATAAACACGTAGCTTCGTGCATGAAGGACATGATCGTCATGTTTAAAGAGGGTATTTGTCGCGCTCCCTCTCGCTTACGGCCATACCACTCTGAACACGCATGCGTGAGTCAAACGTGAGTCGGCAATACCTGTGTGAGAGAGAGGAGAGAGGATCGCGGACCTCTGTTTTTTTTCTACTTCCCTTAGTTCATTCTTCTTTCTTTTTTCATTACATCTTACTTTTCCGTGCATCCTTTGTTTGTTTATTTGTTTGGACATTCCCCCCGGCAGTTTTACTGTTCGGGGGAGGCTTATTTGAGTTTTTTTTTCATGTTTTCTCGGACGGATTTAATGGTGACGGAAGCGGGAAATGGCTCATTAATTACGGAAATGGATCACGGACATAAATTAAGTCAAGTTGTAGCGGAGAAAGAAATGAATGAATGGGAAGTAGTCGAAACAAAAGAACAGAGAGTCAGAAGGAAGAGTTTAAAAAAAAAAAGAAGCGAAGAGAGCACGGGAACAGCTGATTCAACGATGACGGCGCCGGCGAGAGGAGAGAGAGAGGAGAGAGAGCGGCGAGCAGCATTGACAGCTGCAACGGGCAGAGGACGGAGGAGCGAGACCGGAGGAGCCGTGAGGGAGAGCGGAGATGGAGATCGGACCAGGCCGGGACTCCATGGAGCTCCGAGAGCGGCGGCGGAGAGGGAGAGAGCAGCGGCGGGAGAGAGAGAGAAAGCAGCAGCGGCGGGCGAGCGAGCGGCGAGCGGCGGAGAGGAGAGAGAGACTGGAGCAGTCGGTGAGAGACAGCAGAGACAAGAAACAACAAAGCACGCAGTTGGGAATATATACGATCGAGAATTAACAGCGAGCCTGGAAGTGACCGGACAAGACGAGGTCCCGGTGCTGGAACTCATGAGAGCCATCCGAGCTCTGTGTGGGGGGCTTATTGCCTGCAGAGCGACCGGTGCCAGGACGTATGAGATAACTATGTCTCATGCCAAGGGGAAGGAGCGGCTCCTAGACGGTTTCAAAATAGGTAACACAAGCATTTTAGTAAAAAACCTTTGTAACGATGAGTTAATGGTTTCCTTTCTAAACTTACCTGCGTATATCACAGACGATGAAATCATGCAAAAGCTTGAGGGATGGGGTGTATCGGCTGCATCCGCTATTAGAAGGAGGATGTGGCCGGGCACACAAGTAGCGGACGGGACGAGGTTTTTAAAAGTTAAATTTAATGACAAGGTGCAATCGTTACCGTATTCAGCGCGGTTTGAAACAGTAATGGGACCTGAATACTTCCGTGTGATACACGACAGACAAGCAAAAGTTTGCAGGATGTGCCTCCAGCCGGGGCACATCCTGAGAGATTGTCCGGAGTTCTCCTGTCACAAGTGCGGAGTCCAGGGACATTATGCGAGGGAGTGCAGCAGCCAACAAAAAAAGATTAAAAAATGTGAGGTGTGCTGCAACCTGATGGAGGAATGTAGCTGTAATTACAGTGAGTCTGATGTTGTGGCGGGGTCCGGATCGGAGGCACCGTCAACAGAGGCGGAGGACATGAGTGAGGAGGAGGAGGAAGGAGAAGAGGCCGGTGAGGGGGGCAGCGGCACCGTGGAAGCGGCTGACAGAGAGGGTCTCCCCCAGCGGAGGGCTACAAGCCTCGCAAAAGCCGCACAGAGCCTGGCCACAAAGCTGGTCGAGAGCAGAGACGGGCTGAGTGTAAACTCTGGTCCCCGAGAGAGAGGAAAGGGCAAGGGCGGAAACGGGCTCGCGGAGGGGCCGGAGCCGTCCATTGCCCTGGAATCGATGGACGTGGGGGAGACTCTGAGCGATCTGCAGCAGGCGGCAGCCGCACCCCCCAGAGCGCCGGCTTCGACCTCCCCGACTCAGCAGGGGGAATCAGACGGTGACTCTGAGATGGACGTCGCCACCATCCAGAGCATCAGGAAGCAGCACACCTCTACTATAGCCGCTAGAACTAAGAAAAGGAAGAAAGAAAAAAGAACGATGAATAAACTAGGTGTTTAAAAAACATTTTTTTGTTACAATGTTGCTGCTGCACTCCCTGAACATCAATGGTCTCCGCACTTGTGGCAGGATGAAAAATATATTAAGTAATCCAGCCTGCGATGTCCTATGTCTCCAGGAGACAAGATGGGATGAGGACAGCTTAAAAGCAGCAATAAAGATATATAAAGGGGAAATATATTATAATAATGGCACTAATAAATCATGTGGAATAGCTACTATAATAAATACTAATATGATAGAAAATAGTAAACTAATATATAAGGATAATGAAGGTAGAATATTAATTATAGATATGATAGTAAATAATAGTACTATTAGAATAATTAATATATATGCCAGTAACTGTGAAAAGGAGAGGAAAGAAATGTTTAACAAATTAGGTAGATGGATAAATAATAGAACAATAATCATAGGAGATTTTAATACTGTGTTATCAAAAGCCGATATCTCAGTTAATAATGTATATAAAAATGATATGAGCAGATTCACATTATATGAATTAATGCACAATTATAATTTATTAGATATATGGAGAATAGAAAACAAATTTAAAAGAGAATTTTCCAGGAGGCAGATAGTAAAAGGGAAGCTAAAACAATCAAGAATTGACCTATGCCTGGCTGCAACTGATACAATTAAGCAAATTAAAAGAGTATCTTATTCTTTCAATTCTTGGAGCGACCACGCCACAGTGGTGTGTCAGCTGGGGACAGTGGGAGAGATCAGGGGAGGAGGCTCATGGTGTCTTAACTCCAGTCTCCTATCAAACCCAGTATATATAAAAAAATTAAAAAAATACTGAATTATGCAAGAACAGAAATGCTAATAGATAATAATTATATAGAAAAATGGGATACTGTAAAAGAAAGAATCAAAAGATTAAGTATTAATTTTAGTAAAGAGGAAAGATGGAAAGAAAAACAGGAAGAACAAAACATCAGGAAGAAACTAGAAGATGAACTGATATTACTAGATAATCAAGGGAATAGAGACTGTGGGAAGTATGAATTATATAAAAATCAATTAAATAATATAGAAAGAAAAAAATGCAAAGGGGCAGCAATTAGATGCAGGTTTCAAAATTTAGTAGAGGGGGAAAAATGTACAGCGTTTTTTTTGGGGCTAGAAAAACAAAAACAGAAGAAAACCATAATTGAAGAACTGAAAGATAAAGACAATAACATCCAAAAAGACAAGATAAAAATACTCGAAATCATAACAGAATACTACAAAAACCTGTTCAAAAAAGAAGGCAGCGATATAAGGAAAACTGAAGAAATAATCTCTTACATAGACAGGAAGATAAACAAGGAAGATAAAATGTGGTGTGATAGCAAATTAACGATAAAAGAAATAGAAAACGCAATCAAAAATCTAAACAAAAACAAAAGTCCAGGAAGTGACGGCCTAACGGCCGACTTCTACATGGCTTTCAGTGAGCAGATGGCCCCCCTGTTGCTGGACCTCTATCAAGCAATTCAGGACATTAAACGGACACCAGAATCATTCACAAAAGGTATTATAACTTTAATATATAAGAACAAAGGAGACAGGAACAACATAAGCAACTACAGACCCATAAGCCTTCTAAACACAGATTACAAAATTTTGACAAAAACACTGGCAAATAGACTGAAACAAACATTAGATCAAGTAATTAGCACAAATCAAGCATATAGCATCCCAAACCGAGATATACAGGACTCATTACACACAATCAGAGACACAGTAAGAGGGATGAAGGTACAGGGGGGCCATTTGCTCACAATAGACTTAGAAAAAGCTTTTGACAGGGTGGAGCACAATTTTCTGTTCAAGGTATTGGGGAAAATGGGTTATGGTGACGGGTTTATTGAATGGGTGAAATTATTGTATACAGATGCTCGGAGTGTAATTAAATGTAATGGGTTTTTAACAGATAGCTTTAGGATAGGAAGATCAGTAAGGAAGGGCTGCCCTCTGTCAGCCCTGCTTTACAGTATAGTAACAGAACCACTAGCACAAGCAATACTACAAGACAAACATATTTTAGGAATAAATACACCAGCAAACAGAACAGTTAAAATAACCCAGTATGCAGACGACATAACCATCACAGTTAAATCAGGGGAATGTATAGACAGAATTTTAGATCACTTCAAAACATACAGTGCAGCATCAGGAGCCAAAATCAACATTCACAAATCAGAGTTAGGAACATTAGGACAGGATCAAAACATTGTAAATAAATTGGGTTTTTGTGTGAACAATGGGTGCAGGAAGATACTGGGAGTGTATATAGGGGGGCACGAGGGTGAGGATAGGGACAGAGGGTGGAGGGAAGTTTTAGGGAAAATACAGAATATTTTAAATTTATGGAAGAGTAGGGGTTTGACATTGAAAGGAAAGGTAATTGTAGTTAATGCTCTGATACTGTCAAAAATCAATCACATTTTGGGAACCTGTGAGCTGCCGCAATGGGCCCTAAATTCACTGAAAGCAGCAATCTCCTCCTTCCTATGGAGAGGAAAGGGAAATTCGATTGCTCACAGTGTGCTAATTTCTAATAAAAGGGAGGGGGGTCTAGGACTAATTGACATCAGTGCAAAAAAAGACGCACTCAGGGTCAAAATTATTAAGAATTTTCTTGACTTGGAACGGCAGTACCCCTGGGAGGACTGGATGGCGAGCTACCTGGCCGATTACGGGGAGAGAGACGCGTACAACCTGTGCGCCCTCCTCCCCGGGATGGCCAGGAGCCGCCTACCTGGCTTCTACCAGGAGGTACTTGAGGCATGGGACAAAATTCTGCCCCACCTCTGGCCTAAGTGCAGTAATAAAGAGCATGTGCTGCAGTTACCTCTCCTTGACTGTCCTTTTTTCATGTGTGGGGGAAGGGTTCTAATCAGCGGCCCTATGAGAGCCGCTGGGTTGACCAGGGTGGGTGATGTAGTGGATGGGAGCGGGTTTTTTAATGTCAATTTAGTGTGTGAGAAACTGAAAACAAAGAAGGTTAATTATAGAAAAGAAAATGTAAGAAAACTAAAGGGGAAATTTGAACAGGCCCTTGATCCTACATGGCGTGACCTTTTAAAACAAAAAGAGAGGGGAAACGGAGCCGCCCTTCCCCAGTTCCAGCACAAAATAAAGGACAAGGAAAATGACTTAAAGGAAATAAAAACAAGGACCTGGTACCGGTTGCTCATCCAACATATTCAAAGGCCCCCCACAGCAGAAAAACACTGGAAAACATCATACCCGGACATGGACATCTCTTCAATATGGACTTTTTTGGACACACCACTAATGGACAGCAAGACAATAAGCATGGACTACAACATAAGGCACAGAAGAATATACACCGGAATCAGACTACACCAGATCAACAAAGATAAGTATTCACGGACATGTGCAGTTTGTAATAACCAACCAGAAGATTTAGATCACTTACTTTTTTCATGTACACACACCATACCTTTACAAAACTTAGTCAAAACAATACTGAAAACACACTGTAATTACACACCACACAGGAATGTAGACTGGAAATGGAACTGGACATTTGGGCTCACAAAAAAACATGCAAAACAAAACATAACACTCATAAACACAATCCTCACAATAGCCAGGAAAGCCATATGGATAAGAAGGAACATTGCACTCTACGACAAGAAAACCATAAATATCATACACTTCTTCAAAAACACAGTTTCAACACATCTCAAAACAGTATTTACAGCAGACCCAGTCATATTCGATAAACATTTCAGCAGACATAACAGCTTGATCAGATTCACAGAAAACAATACAATCACTATTAACATATAAGGTTTTTTTTGTAAGCAGAACTGTTTGTCTTATGTGTGTGTACTTTGTGTATTTTGTGTTTACTAAGCAGAATCATAGCTTCGCGCTGGTTGTTTTATGTTTGTTTCATATAGATAAAGCAGAATCATAGCTTCGCGCTGGTTGTTTTATGTTGGTTTATTTTGTTTACTAAGCAGAACCATAGCTTCGTGCTGGTTGTTTTATGTTTGTTTTATTTTGTTTACTAAGCAGAATCATAGCTTTGCGCTGGTTGTTTTATGTTGGTTTATTTTGTTAAATAGGTAGAATCATAGCTTCGCGCTGGTTGTTTTATGTTGGTTTATTATATTTGATTTATTAGACAGAACCATAACTTTTTTTTTGCACTCAGTGTTATTGTGGCTGTGTGTCTTTTGTTTTGTCAACTTGTTTATTAATGTTTGTCTGCCCTTTAAATGTATGTAAAATAAGAATCGTGCTATATTTTTGATAATAAAATATAAAAAAAAAAAACACGCCCGATCTCGTCCGATCTCGGAAGCCAAGCAGGGTCGGGCCTGGTTAGTACTTGGATGAGAGACCTCCTGGGAATACCAGGTGCTGTAAGCTTTTTGGCATCTCTTTGCAATCAGCAGAGGACGCTGCTGCTCCTGCTTCAACAACCTGTTACTCTGCACCTGGCTGCACTTTTGGGGACGGGACAGCACAGATCACAATGTAAAGACACTTTTGTATTAAAATGTTACAAAGTTGACATGTTGAGAGCCAAAGCAACAAGCAAACGCTGAAAAGGAAAGGCTCCTGCGCTAGACATAAACACGTAGCTTCGTGCATGAAGGACATGATCGTCATGTTTAAAGAGGGTATTTGTCGCGCTCCCTCTCGCTTACGGCCATACCACTCTGAACACGCCCGATCTCGTCCGATCTCGGAAGCCAAGCAGGGTCGGGCCTGGTTAGTACTTGGATGGGAGACCGCCTGGGAATACCAGGTGCTGTAAGCTTTTTGGCATCTCTTTGCAATCAGCAGAGGACGCTGCTGCTCCTGCTTCAACAACCTGTTACTCTGCACCTGGCTGCACTTTTGGGGACGGGACAGCACAGATCACAATGTAAAGACACTTTTGTATTAAAATGTTACAAAGTTGACATGTTGAGAGCCAAAGCAGCAAGCAAACGCTGAAAAGGAAAGGCTCCTGCGCTAGACATAAACACGTAGCTTCGTGCATGAAGGACATGATCGTCATGTTTAAAGAGGGTATTTGTCGCGCTCCCTCTCGCTTACGGCCATACCACTCTGAACACGCCCGATCTCGTCCGATCTCGGAAGCCAAGCAGGGTCGGGCCTGGTTAGTACTTGGATGGGAGACCGCCTGGGAATACCAGGTGCTGTAAGCTTTTTGGCATCTCTTTGCAATCAGCAGAGGACGCTGCTGCTCCTGCTTCAACAACCTGTTACTCTGCACCTGGCTGCACTTTTGGGGACGGGACAGCACAGATCACAATGTAAAGACACTTTTGTATTAAAATGTTACAAAGTTGACATGTTGAGAGCCAAAGCAACAAGCAAACGCTGAAAAGGAAAGGCTCCTGCGCTAGACATAAACACGTAGCTTCGTGCATGAAGGACATGATCGTCATGTTTAAAGACGGTATTTGTCGCGCTCCCTCTCGCTTACGGCCATACCACTCTGAACACGCCCGATCTCGTCCGATCTCGGAAGCCAAGCAGGGTCGGGCCTGGTTAGTACTTGGATGGGAGACCGCCTGGGAATACCAGGTGCTGTAAGCTTTTTGGCATCTCTTTGCAATCAGCAGAGGACGCTGCTGCTCCTGCTTCGACAACCTGTTACTCTGCACCTGGCTGCACTTTTGGGGACGGGACAGCACAGATCACAATGTAAAGACACTTTTGTATTAAAATGTTACAAAGTTGACATGTTGAGAGCCAAAGCAACAAGCAAACGCTGAAAAGGAAAGGCTCCTGCGCTAGACATAAACACGTAGCTTCGTGCATGAAGGACATGATCGTCATGTTTAAAGAGGGTATTTGTCGCGCTCCCTCTCGCTTACGGCCATACCACTCTGAACACGCCCGATCTCGTCCGATCTCGGAAGCCAAGCAGGGTCGGGCCTGGTTAGTACTTGGATGGGAGACCGCCTGGGAATACCAGGTGCTGTAAGCTTTTTGGCATCTCTTTGCAATCAGCAGAGGACGCTGCTGCTCCTGCTTCAACAACCTGTTACTCTGCACCTGGCTGCACTTTTGGGGACGGGACAGCACAGATCACAATGTAAAGACACTTTTGTATTAAAATGTTACAAAGTTGACATGTTGAGAGCCAAAGCAACAAGCAAACGCTGAAAAGGAAAGGCTCCTGCGCTAGACATAAACACGTAGCTTCGTGCATGAAGGACATGATCGTCATGTTTAAAGAGGGTATTTGTCGCGCTCCCTCTCGCTTACGGCCATACCACTCTGAACACGCCCGATCTCGTCCGATCTCGGAAGCCAAGCAGGGTCGGGCCTGGTTAGTACTTGGATGGGAGACCGCCTGGGAATACCAGGTGCTGTAAGCTTTTTGGCATCTCTTTGCAATCAGCAGAGGACGCTGCTGCTCCTGCTTCAACAACCTGTTACTCTGCACCTGGCTGCACTTTTGGGGACGGGACAGCACAGATCACAATGTAAAGACACTTTTGTATTAAAATGTTACAAAGTTGACATGTTGAGAGCCAAAGCAACAAGCAAACGCTGAAAAGGAAAGGCTCCTGCGCTAGACATAAACACGTAGCTTCGCGCATGAAGGACATGATCGTCATGTTTAAAGAGGGTATTTGTCGCGCTCCCTCTCGCTTACGGCCATACCACTCTGAACACGAGTTTCCGGTTCTGGAGTGTGCACGTGTGGAGGGAGAGGACGAGAGAAGAGCGACAAATTTAACGAGACAAACATTTCTAAAACAACAAAAAAGAACAAGTGTTGAAATTAAGAAGGTGGAGGCTCTTTCCCCTAGCAGCGGGAGCTGTAAAGGGGAGGAGTATAACGAAAAGGAAGGACATTACGGCACTGATTAAACGAAATGGAAAAGACGACGGCAAAAACAATGGAGAAACGGAACGGGACAATGACAGTAACGACGGACAAAGTTATGGCGGGTGAAAGATCGGCTGGAATCGAGAAGGAAAGGACGGAGGCAGCGGAGAGGAGTGAGGTGAGGAAGACGAGAGAAGACGGTGGAGGGAGAAAAGGAGCGTTAATGGCGGAGACGGTAGCAGCGGCGGGAGCATCCGCAAGTGCGGCGAGAGATGGAGCGAGACGGGACGCAGCAGATATAAGGAGCGGAGAGAGAGAAAAGACGACGGGGGACGAGATAAGAAAAGAGCTAGTGGTGAATGTGGAGATGGACGGTGAAGAGAAAATAGGTATGTTACAACTGTTGAGAGCAGTGGAAAATACGTGTGGAAGAGTGGTGGGTTGCAGGACTAAATATGATGGAAAATGGGAACTGACAATGGGGAATGCGAGGGGCAGAGAAAGACTGTTGGATGGATTTAAAATCAACAATACAAGGATAATTGCATCAGAAGTGATCAAGAATACAAAAATTGTTTCGTTTTTAAATTTGCCCATTTATACAACAGATGAACAAATCTTCGATAAATTAGAACAGTGGGGAGTAGAGCCGGTGTCACCGATCAAACGAAGAAAATGGGCAGGGATGGACATTTATGATGGGACACGGTTTTTAAAAGTTAAGTTTAATGCACAGGTGACATCCTTGCCATACTCAACCAAGTTTGAAACGGTGGAGGGCATGGAGTATTTTAGGGTATTACATGACAATCAGGAAAAAGTATGTAGGCTTTGTTTACAAGCGGGACATATAGTTAGAGAATGCCCTGACTTTCGTTGTTTCCGGTGCGGTATGACGGGGCACTATGCACGGGAATGTACGAACAAAGGAGCGGAAACAATTAATAAAGAGCAAGAGACAGACAACGAAACAGGAGTGAAGGACAAGGAGGAAACGGTGGAAGAAGGAGAGCAGAAGGAGGCATCGGAGGAGAGGGTGGAGGAGATGGAGGACAGCGGCAGCAGTGGAGAGGAGGAAGAAGAGGATAACGGTGATCAAGCGGGGTGGTCGACAGACGTCTCAGAGGTGAAACAGAGAGGACGGATCTCCACGCCGCAGTGGGAGGAAAGCGGAGGTTCAACAAGCAGAGTGAGGAGTAGAAGTGAAAGGAGGATGGAGAGGATCGACAGCTCAGGGTCCCTGCCGTGTGGGCAGATGGAGCGGGACAAGAATGTGGAGGAGATGGAGGAAAACAGTAGGTGGGTGAAAAGAACGGAGGGGGGGAGAGCCCTACGCAGGTGTCGTTCAGACGATTAAGGGCTAAGAAGAAAGCAAAAAATAAAAAGTGAATAAGATAGTGGGTAAACAGACTAAATATGCGCCACAATCTTGTAGTTTAGGAGTTCTTTTTTTCCCCTTGTGTTTTTTTTGATGATGTTCTCTTTCATTTCTTTGAATGTCAATGGGCTAAGAGACATAGCTAAGTTTGAAAAAGTCATGAACCTCTGTAATAGTAATGTGTTGTGTCTACAAGAAACCCATTGGGATAAAAACTTTGAAGAGAGGTGTAAGAAAATATGGCAAGGCCAATATTTTTCAAGTTTTGGTTCAGGTAATGCGAGGGGAGTTAGTATTATTTTAAGAAATTGTGTTGATTGTGGTGCTATTTGTGTCAGTAAAGATGCAGAGGGACAGTGGATAAAAATCAGATTCACTGTGGATAAAAAACAATGGACGATCATGAATGTATATGCACCTAATGATGAGGTGGAAAGGACACAGTTCATAAGAACCATAACACATAGAGGAAAAGATTGTGACATCATAATGGGAGATTTTAATCTCAAGCAAAGTACAATTGATGTCAATGAAAACTGCAAGTGGAGACAAGATATGTCCAGGACAGTGTTGCAAAATCTGCTGAGTGTGAATAACTTATGTGACTTATGGAGACATCAGCATCCAAAAGGAAGAGACTATACAAGGGTGCAGAGTCATTTGGGATTGATAAAACGCAGCAGAATTGATTTGGTTTTGGTTAAAAAAATGATGGTGGGAATGTTTAATACTGTGCGCTTTAATTTGAATTTTTTGAGTGATCATGCTTTTATTTGGGTGGGGGTAGAATCAAAGGGAGAGGAAAGGGGGGGGGTGTATGGCATCTTAATGCAAACTTATTGACAAATAGAGATTATGTTGTGTCAATTAAGAATTTGATTCGTTCTGAGTTTTCAGAGACTGTTAATGGGGAAGATATTTTAGAGAGGTGGGAAAATGTAAAAAAGAAAATTAAAAGAAAAAGTATAAATTATGCAAAGCGAATGGCTAATAAATCTAAAAGAAAAGAACAATTGTTAAAAAGACAGATTGAAATATTAAAAACTCAATATCCGGTGGATGAGTTATGTCTTTGGAAAACTCAAAACGAATTAAAAGAAATGGAAAGGGTGAAGTGTGAAGGGGCTATTATAAGAAGTAAAGCACAATATGCT
This sequence comes from Seriola aureovittata, assembly GCF_021018895.1. Lineage (NCBI taxonomy): Eukaryota > Metazoa > Chordata > Actinopteri > Carangiformes > Carangidae > Seriola > Seriola aureovittata. The sequence continues at coordinate 188,194 of NC_079387.1, read as the reverse complement.
GTGGAGGGAGAGAGGAATACAGCGTTCTTTTTAAATATGGAAAAGCGAAAACAGAGAAAATGTTATATAAATGAAATTAAGGATGAAAAAGGTGAGGTAAGAACATCTTTTGTGGAAATACTGGAAACTGTACAAAAATTTTATCAGAGTTTATTCAAGTCGGAAAAATCAAATCCTAAAGTTACTCGAGAGATTCTAAAATGTATGACATCAACTATTTCTATTGCTGATCAATTGTTCTGTGAGCAAGAAATTAAGGCTGTAGAAGTGAGTAGTGCAATTGATCAATTGGTGGTAAATAAAAGTCCAGGTAGTGATGGGTTAACAACAAATTTCTATAAAACTTTTAGTGATGTTTTAATACCTGTGTTGGTGAATTTATTTAGACAGATGGAAATGTTGCAACGTATGCCAAAGTCAATGGCAGAGGGGGTAATAACTCTGATTTACAAGAAGGGTGATAGGCAAGATTTGAAAAACTATCGGCCGATCACTCTTCTTAACACGGATTACAAGATCTTAATGAAAATTTTTGCCAATAGAGTTAAACAAAGCTTACATTCAATAATTGAGCCGACTCAAGCATATAGTGTACCGGAGAGAGAAGTCAGTGATATTGTGTGTTCGTTGAGAGATGTAGTTGAGTTTTTAAATATGTCAAAAACAGAAGGAATCATTTTAAAAATTGATTTCAATAAGGCTTTTGACAGAGTAGAACATGAATTTTTGTTTAATGTTTTGGAGCGAGTGGGCTTTGGAAGGAGATTGTTAAAGTGGATCAGAATGGTATATGCTAATGCTACAGGGAGAGTAAAATGTAATGGAGTGATAACCGATCCTTTTCTGATACAGCGATCGGTGAGACAGGGCTGTCCTCTCTCATCAATATTATACACCATCGCTGTGGAGCCGTTGGGGAAGTTATTAAAGGGAGATAATTTAATTAAAGGGATTAAGTTGCCGGGAGGGGATGTGTGTGTTGTCCAGCAATTTGCGGATGATACTACCTTGCTATTGGAAAATATGATAAGTGTCCATAGAGCGATAGAGGTGTTAAATATATATGGTCAAGCCTCGGGTTCATGTGTCAATTTTGGAAAATCTGAGATTATGTTTTTTAATATGCCAGCCCCGGAACAGGTAGACGTGCCTTTTAAAATAAATACTGGGTATTTGAAGTTACTGGGCATTTATATAGGTAAGTGTAATGTTCTCACTCAGAGTGTAGCAACTCTGTTTCAACATCAAGTTAAACCGTGTCCAATGAAAACATGAGTCGTAGTCGTAGAGTTGACTGTTTACTCGGGCGTCTTCAATGACATTTGGTGAAAACTGTAAATACAGCAAATATTGTATTTTAAACAACTGAAAGCATGAATTAACATACTTATAGGCACAATGAATTATAGCCAGCAGAATAATTTTTAAATGTGTAAACAGCATAACCAAAAACGTCCTTTTTAAATTGTAAATAAAATATATTCCCTAGCGATCATCACTATTTTTATGCTCTTTAACACTGCAAACATTAAATGTATACAATTACGGCGTTGCCTGTACAATGTTTCTCCGTGGATGGCTACATTTAGCTCCAGCACACGCTTCGCATGTCTGCCTCACTCTCGGTCCAAGAGGAAAAAGACTATCAACAAGAAATGAATCAACACAGGTGACCTTTAAGGAAGTGACGTCATCGGTGACTTGAACTTCAAAATAAAATCCTCTCAATAGACCTTTTTAACCTTTTAACAGTAATTCTTTTTAACAGCATCACATATAAATGAAATGTTTAAAGCACACATTACAAATGAATAACAGAAATGCCTTAGAGGCAACACAGTAAGGATAGTATGGAAGCAAGAGATTTGGCGTGGACAGAGGTAATAAATAGGACCAGTACGGTGTTAAACTATTGGATAATGAGAAATTTAAAATTAAATGGTAAAATAATGGTATGGAATTATTTAATATTGTCTAAGTTAAATAATTTACTAGCAATTATAGATTTACCCTTGTGGGTATTAAATAAACTAAATGAAATGGTGACTGTGTTTATGTGGGGAGCAAAAGTGGGGAAAATAGCAAGGAAGACATTGATTGGGAAATATGAGGAGGGGGGGTTGAAATTGGTAGATATAGAATGTAAAAAGAAAGCGTTTCGTCTGAAACATGTTCAGAAATATTTATATGATTCGACAAAATTTGTATGGAAAAGTATGATGAAATTTTATCTGAATAGTATTTATAATATAGGTGATTTTGTGCTGCTAATGCAACTGAAACAACCGATGACAGCAGGTCTCCCAATTTTTTATAAAGAGGTCCTGTCGGTGCAAGTGGAATTTTTGAAGCATATTTTTTATACGTGTAAAACAATAGAACAAGTAAGGAACATGCCCATTTTTTTAAATGAATGTGTTAAAAAAGAAGGAAAATTATTGTGTAATATGAACATGATGAAGGCAGGTTTACTGCAAATGAAAGATGTAATGTATGAATTTGAGAGCCAAAGCAACAAGCAAACGCTGAAAAGGAAAGGCTCCTGCGCTAGACATAAAGACGTAGCTTCGTGCATGAAGGACATGATCATCATGTTTAAAGAGGGTATTTGTCGCGCTCCCTCTCGCTTACGGCCATACCACTCTGAACACGCCCTTTGTTTGGTGTGTGAGGAAGCGAGTTGAATGAGCTGTAAAAAAGAGAGCAAAAAAAAAAGTTAATTTACGTATTCCTGAGTGTCTGAAAGTGCATCCGGCAGAGAGATTACGGAAGTTTGCCTGCCCCCAACAGCTTTTTTTGCTGGTTGGGGGTCCGAAATTGCCTTTATACGGCAAAATATGGAGCAATTGGCAACAGACAAAGGAATGGAGCGGGGGAGGGACGGCAAACACATCAGCTGGGAGAAAGGAGAGCACATGGAGGGCGGAGAAAGTGAGAAGAACAAAGGAGAAGAGAAGGATAAGGGGAAAAGTCGAGAAACGACCAAACATTTGGTGAAGGAACGACAGAGAACAGACAAGACGGAAGAAGTTGGCCGGCGTGAAAGCAGAGAGGCCATACCACTCTGAACACGCATGCGTGAGTCAAACGTGAGTCGGCAATACCTGTGTGAGAGAGAGGAGAGAGGATCGCGGACCTCTGTTTTTTTTTCTACTTCCCTTAGTTCATTCTTCTTTCTTTTTTCATTACATCTTACTTTTCCGTGCATCCTTTGTTTGTTTATTTGTGTGGACATTCCCCCCGGCAGTTTTACTGTTCGGGGGAGGCTTATTTGAGGTTTTTTTTCATGTTTTCTCGGACGGATTTAATGGTGACGGAAGCGGGAAATGGCTCATAAATTACGGAAATGGATCACGGACATAAATTAAGTCAAGTTGTAGCGGAGAAAGAAATGAATGAGTGGGAAGTAGTCGAAACAAAAGAACAGAGAGTCAGAAGAAAGAGTTTGAAAAAAAAAAGTAGCGAAGAGAGCACGGGAACAGCTGATTCAGCGATGACGGCGCCGGCGAGAGGAGAGAGAGAGGAGAGAGAGCTGCGAGCAGCAATGACAGCTGCAACGGGCAGAGGACGGAGGAGCGAGATCGGAGGAGCCGTGAGGGAGATCGGAGATGGAGATCGGACCAGGCCGGGACTCCATGGAGCTCCGAGAGCGGCGGCGGAGAGGGAGAGAGCAGCGGCGGGAGAGAGAGAGAAAGCAGCAGCGGCGGGCGAGCGAGAGGCGAGCGGCGGAGAGGAGAGAGAGACTGGAGCAGTCGGTGAGAGACAGCAGCGACAAGGAACAACAAAGCAGACAGTTGGGAATACTTACGATCGGGAATTAACAGCGAGCCTGGAAGTGACCGGACAGGACGAGGTCCCGGTGCTGGAACTCATGAGAGCCATCCGAGCTCTGTGTGGGGGGCTTATTGCCTGCAGAGCGACCGGTGCCAGGACGTATGAGATAACTATGTCTCATGCCAAGGGGAAGGAGCGGCTCCTAGACGGTTTCAAAATAGGTAACACAAGCATTTTAGTAAAAAACCTTTGTAACGATGAGTTAATGGTTTCATTTCTAAACTTACCTGCGTATATCACAGACGAGGAAATCATGCAAAAGCTTGAGGGATGGGGTGTATCGGCTGCATCCGCTATTAGAAGGAGGATGTGGCCGGGCACACAAGTAGCGGACGGGACGAGGTTTTTAAAAGTTAAATTTAATGACAAAGTGCAATCGTTACCGTATTCAGCGCGGTTTGAAACTGTAATGGGACCTGAATACTTCCGTGTGATACATGACAGACAAGCAAAAGTTTGCAGGATGTGCCTCCAGCCGGGGCACATCCTGAGAGATTGTCCGGAGTTCTCCTGTCACAAGTGCGGAGTCCAGGGACATTATGCGAGGGAGTGCAGCAGCCAACAGAAAAAGATTAAAAAATGTGAGGTGTGCTGCAACCTGATGGAGGAATGTAGCTGTAATTACAGTGAGTCTGATGTTGTGGCGGGGTCCGGATCGGAGGCACCGTCAACAGAGGCGGAGGACATGAGTGAGGAGGAGGAGGAAGGAGAAGAGGCCGGTGAGGGGGGCAGCGGCACCGTGGAAGCGGCTGACAGAGAGGGTCTCCCCCAGCGGAGGGCTACAAGCCTCGCAAAAGCCGCACAGAGCCTGGCCACAAAGCTGGTCGAGAGCAGAGACGGGCTGAGTGTAAACTCTGGTCCCCGAGAGAGAGGAAAGGGCAAGGGCGGAAACGGGCTCGCGGAGGGGCCGGAGCCGTCCATTGCCCTGGAATCGATGGACGTGGGGGAGACTCTGAGCGATCTGCAGCAGGCGGCAGCCGCACCCCCCAGAGCGCCGGCCTCGACCTCCCCGACTCAGCAGGGGGAATCAGACGGTGACTCTGAGATGGACGTCGCCACCATCCAGAGCATCAGGAAGCAGCACACCTCTACTATAGCCGCTAGAACTAAGAAAAGGAAGAAAGAAAAAAGAACGATGAATAAACTAGGTGTTTAAAAAACATTTTTTTGTTACAATGTTGCTGCTGCACTCCCTGAACATCAATGGTCTCCGCACTTGTGGCAGGATGAAAAATATATTAAGTAATCCAGCCTGCGATGTCCTATGTCTCCAGGAGACAAGATGGGATGAGGACAGCTTAAAAGCAGCAACAAAGATATATAAAGGGGAAATATATTATAATAATGGCACTAATAAATCATGTGGAATAGCTACTATAATAAATACTAATATGATAGAAAATAGTAAACTAATATATAAGGATAATGAAGGTAGAATATTAATTATAGATATGATAGTAAATAATAGTACCTTTAGAATAATTAATATATATGCCAGTAACTGTGAAAAGGAGAGGAAAGAAATGTTTAACAAATTAGGTAGATGGATAAATAATAGAACAATAATCATAGGAGATTTTAATACTGTGTTATCAAAAGCCGATATCTCAGTTAATAATGTATATAAAAATGATATGAGTAGATTCACATTATATGAATTAATGCACAATTATAATTTATTAGATATATGGAGAATAGAAAACAAATTTAAAAGAGAATTTTCCAGGAGGCAGATAGTAAAAGGGAAGCTAAAACAATCAAGAATTGACCTATGCCTGGCTGCAACTGATACAATTAAGCAAATTAAAAGAGTATCTTATTCTTTCAATTCTTGGAGCGACCACGCCACAGTGGTGTGTCAGCTGGGGACAGGGGGAGAGATCAGGGGAGGAGGCTCCTGGTGTCTTAACTCCAGTCTCCTATCAAACCCAGTATATATAAAAAAAATAAAAAAACTACTGAATTATGCAAGAACAGAAATGCTCATAGATAATAATTATATAGAAAAATGGGACACTGTAAAAGAAAGAATCAAAAGATTAAGTATTAATTTTAGTAAAGAGGAAAGATGGAAAGAAAAACAGGAAGAACAAAACATCAGGAAGAAACTAGAAGATGAATTGATATTACTAGATAATCAAGGGAATAGAGACTGTGGGAAGTATGAATTATATAAAAATCAATTAAATAATATAGAAAGAAAAAAATGCAAAGGGGCTAGAAAAACAAAAACAGAAGAAAACCATAATTGAAGAACTGAAAGATAAAGACAATAACATCCAAAAAGACAAGATAAAAATACTCGAAATCATAACAGAATACTACAAAAACCTGTTCAAAAAAGAAGGCAGCGATATAAGGGAAACTGAAGAAATAATCTCTTACATAGACAGGAAGATAAACAAGGAAGATAAAATGTGGTGTGATAGCAAAATAACGATAAAAGAAATAGAAAACGCAATCAAAAATCTAAACAAAAACAAAAGTCCAGGAAGTGACGGCCTAACGGCCGACTTCTACATGGCTTTCAGTGAGCAGATGGCCCCCCTGTTGCTGGACCTCTATCAAGCAATTCAGGACAATAAACGGACACCAGAATCATTCACAAAAGGTATTATAACTTTAATATATAAGAACAAAGGAGACAGGAACAACATAAGCAACTACAGACCCATAAGCCTTCTAAACACAGATTACAAAATTTTGACAAAAACACTGGCAAATAGACTGAAACAAACATTAGATCAAGTAATTAGCACAAATCAACCATATAGCATCCCAAACCGAGATATACAGGACTCATTACACACAATCAGAGACACAGTAAGAGGGATGAAGGTACAGGGGGGCCATTTGCTCACAATAGACTTAGAAAAAGCTTTTGACAGGGTGGAGCACAATTTTCTGTTCAAGGTATTAGGGAAAATGGGTTATGGTGATGGGTTTATTGAATGGGTGAAATTATTGTATACAGATGCTCGGAGTGTAATTAAATGTAATGGGTTTTTAACAGATAGCTTTAGGATAGGAAGATCAGTAAGGCAGGGCTGCCCTCTGTCAGCCCTGCTTTACAGTATAGTAACAGAACCACTAGCACAAGCAATACTACAAGACAAACATATTTTAGGAATAAACACACCAGCAAACAGAACAGTTAAATTAACCCAGTATGCAGACGACATAACCATCACAGTTAAATCAGGGGAATGTATAGACAGAATTTTAGATCACTTCAAAACATACAGTGCAGCATCAGGAGCCAAAATCAACATTCACAAATCAGAGTTAGGAACATTAGGACAGGATCAAAACATTGTAAATAAATGGGGTTTTTGTGTGAACAATGGGTGCAGGAAGATACTGGGAGTGTATATAGGGGGGCACGAGGGTGAGGATAGGGACAGAGGGTGGAAGTTTTAGGGAAAATACAGAATATTTTAAATTTATGGAAGAGTAGGGGTTTGACATTGAAAGGAAAGGTAATTGTAGTCAATGCTCTGATACTGTCAAAAATCAATCACATTTTGGGAACCTGTGAGCTGCCGCAATGGGCCCTAAATTCACTGACAGCAGCAATCTCCTCCTTCCTATGGAGGGGAAAGGGAAATTCGATTGCTCACAGTGTGCTAATTTCTAATAAAAGGGAGGGGGGTCTAGGACTAATTGACATCAGTGCAAAAAAAGACGCACTCAGGGTCAAAATCATTAAGAATTTTCTTGACTTGGAACGGCAGTACCCCTGGGAGGACTGGATGGCGAGCTACCTGGCCGATTACGGGGAGAGAGACGCGTACAACCTGTGCGCCCTCCTCCCCGGGATGGCCAGGAGCCGCCTACCTGGCTTCTACCAGGAGGTACTTGAGGCATGGGACAAAATTCTGCCCCACCTCTGGCCTAAGTGCAGTAATAAAGAACATGTGCTGCAGTTACCTCTCCTTGACTGTCCTTTTTTCATGTGTGGGGGAAGGGTTCTAATCAGCGGCCCTATGAGAGCCGCTGGGTTGACCAGGGTGGGAGATGTAGTGGATGGGAGCGGGTCTTTTAACGTCAATTTAGTGTGTGAGAAACTGAAAACAAAGAAGGTTAATTATAGAAAAGAAAATGTAAGAAAACTAAAGGGGAAATTTGAACAAGGCCTTGACCCTACATGGCGTGACCTTTTGAAACAAAAAGAGAGGGGAAACGGAGCCGCCCTTCCCCAGTTCCAGTACAAAATAAAGGACAAGGAAAATGACTTAAAGGAAATAAAAACAAGGACCTGGTACCGGTTGCTCATCCAACATATTCAAAGGCCCCCCACAGCAGAAAAACACTGGAAAACATCATACCCGGACATGGACATCTCTTCAATATGGACTTTTTTGGACACACCACTAATGGACAGCAAGACAATAAGCATGGACTACAACATAAGGCACAGAAGAATATACACCGGAATCAGACTACACCAGATCAACAAAGATAAGTATTCACGGACATGTGCAGTTTGTAATCACCAACCAAAAGATTTAGATCACTTACTTTTTTCATGTAGACACACCATACCTTTACAAAACTTAGTCAAAACAATACTTAAAACACACTGTAATTACACACCACACAGGAATGTAGACTGGAAATGGAACTGGACATTTGGGCTCACAAAAAAACATGCAAAACAAAACATAACACTCATAAACACAATCCTCACAATAGCCAGGAAAGCCATATGGCACTCTACGACAAGAAAACCATAAATGTCATACACTTCTTCAAAAATACAGTTTCAACACATCTCAAAACAGTATTTACAGCAGACCCAGTCATATTCGATTAACATTTCAGCAGACATAACAGCTTGATCAGATTCACAGAAAACAATACAATCAATATTAACATATAAGGTTTTTTTTGTAAGCAGAACTGTTTGTCTTATGCGTGTGTACTTTGTGTATTTTGTGTTTACTAAGCAGAATCATAGCTTCGCGCTGGTTGTTCTATGTTGGTTTATTTTGTTTACTAAGCAGAACCATAGCTTCGTGCTGGTTGTTTTATGTTGGTTTATTTTGTTAAATAGGTAGAATCATAGCTTCGCGCTGGTTGTTTTATGTTTGTTTATTATATTTGATTTATTAGACAGAACTATAACTTTTTTTTTTTTTTTTGCACTCAGTGTTATTGTGGCTGTGTGTCTTTTGTTTTGTCAATTTGTTTATTAATGTTTGTCTGCCCTTTAAATGTATGTAAAATAAGAATCGTGCTATATTTTTGATAATAAAATATAAAAAAAAAAAACACGCCCGATCTCGTCCGATCTCGGAAGCCAAGCAGGGTCGGGCCTGGTTAGTACTTGGATGGGAGACCGCCTGGGAATACCAGGTGCTGTAAGCTTTTTCGCATCTCTTTGCAATCAGCAGAGGACGCTGCTGCTCCTGCTTCAACGAGTTGAAGCGAGTTGACTGAGCTGTAAAAAAGAGAGCAAAAAAAAGCTAATTTACGTATTCCTGAGTGTCTGAAAGTGCATCAGGCAGAGAGATTAAGGAAGTTTGCCTGCCCCCAACAGCTTTTTTTGCTGTTTTTTTTGCCTTTATACGGCAAAATATGGAGCAATTGGCAACAGACAAAGGAATGGAGCGTGGGAGGGACGGCAAACACATCAGCTGGGAGAAGGGAGAGCACATGGAGGGCGGAGAAAGTGAGAAGAACAAAGGAGAAGAGAAGGATTAGGGGAAAAGTCGAGAAACGACCAAACATTTGGTGAAGGAACGACAGAGAACAGACAAGACGGAAGAAGTTGGCCGGTGTGAAAGCAGAGAGGATTATAGAAAAGACCTAACGATGCAGGTGGAGCTGGAGGGTACGGAAGCGGTATCCATGATGGACTTATTGAAAGCAGTAAAGAAGGAGTGTGGAGAAGTGATCGGATGCAGAGTAAGAAGTGAGCGCATTTTTGAGATCACGTTGAAGAGCGAAACAGTGAAGATGAAGGTGATGGACGGTATCAGGGTGAAAGGAGCACTGGTACATGCTAGAGACATCATTAATAATGAAATGGTGGTGTCTTTTATAAAGCTACCAGTGTATCTGGAGGACAAGAACATTTTTGCGAAATTGGAGGAGTGGGGAGTAAAGCCGGTATCGGCGATTAAAAGACGTGTGTGGCCGGGGACGCAAATTGTGGACGGGACTAGGTTTTTGAAAGTCATGTTCACGAAGGAGGTGCAATCGCTCCCGTACTCCACAAAGTTCGTGACGTTGAGAGGCACAGAGTATTTCAGAGTGATCCATGACCGGCAGGTACGTGTGTGCAGACTTTGTATAAAGCCGGGTCACATCTTCAGAGAGTGCCCGGAGTTTAAATGCTTCAAGTGTGGAAGAACGGGGCACTACGCGAGAGAGTGTGAGGAGTGGAGAGTGACAGGAAACGGGGAGGCAGAGAGAGGGGGAATGACATGCAGTGAAAGGCCGTCCGATGCGGGATTCGAACCTGGGCCGACTGCAGCGAGGACTGTAGCCAGGCTGCTGAAGACGTTCAAACTCTACTACTGCAGCAGGACGTTTCTGAATGGTTGGTAACCAATGTTGTGTATTTTGACATTACATTTTCAGTTTGTTGATGTTTGCTGGCACACAGTTACTAACATGTAGCTAGGTAGCTAATGCTAACTGTTACTGTCTCGTCATTACTGGAGCTCTTTTGGTAAATAAGCACTATTGTGAATAGTGTAATGTAGTT
>NC_079387.1:164622-177145 GCF_021018895.1 Seriola aureovittata | reverse complement strand
GCGACAAATACCCTCTTTAAACATGATGATCATGTCCGTCATGCACGAAGCTACGTGTTTATGTCTAGCGCAGGAGCCTTTCCTTTTCAGCGTTTGCTTGTTGCTTTGGCTCTCAACATGTCAACTTTGTAACATTTTAATAGAAAAGTGTCTTTACATTGTGATCTGTGCTGTCCCCAAAAGTGCAGCCAGGTGCAGAGTAACAGTTGTTGAAGCAGGAGCAGCAGCGTCCTCTGCTGATTGCAAAGAGATGCGAAAAAGCTTACAGCACCTGGTATTCCCAGGCGGTCTCCCATCCAAGTACTAACCAGGCCCGACCCTGCTTGGCTTCCGAGATCGGACGAGATCGAGCGTGTTCAGAGTGGTATGGCCGGAAGCGAGAGGGAGCGCGACAAATACCCTCTTTAAACATGATGATCATGTCCGTCATGCACGAAGCTACGTGTTTATGTCTAGCGCAGGAGCCTTTCCTTTTCAGCGTTTGCTTGTTGCTTTGGCTCTCAACATGTCAACTTTGTAACATTTTAATACAAAAGTGTCTTTACATTGTGATCTGTGCTGTCCCCAAAAGTGCAGCCAGGTGCAGAGTAACAGGTTGTTGAAGCAGGAGCAGCAGCGTCCTCTGCTGATTGCAAAGAGATGCGAAAAAGCTTACAGCACCTGGTATTCCCAGGCGGTCTCCCATCCAAGTACTAACCAGGCCCGACCCTGCTTGGCTTCCGAGATCGGACGAGATCGGACGAGAGCGCGACAAATACCCTCTTTAAACATGATGATCATGTCCTTCATGCACGAAGCTAGGTGTTTATGTCAAGCGCAGGAGCCTTTCCTTTTCAGCGTTTGCTTGTTGCTTTGGCTCTCAACATGTCAACTTTGTAACATTTTAATACAAAAGTGTCTTTACATTGTGATCTGTGCTGTCCCCAAAAGTGCAGCCAGGTGCAGAGTAACAGGTTGTTGAAGCAGGAGCAGCAGCGTCCTCTGCTGATTGCAAAGAGATGCGAAAAAGCTTACAGCACCTGGTATTCCCAGGCGGTCTCCCATCCAAGTACTAACCAGGCCCGACCCTGCTTGGCTTCCGAGATCGGACGAGATCGAGCGTGTTCAGAGTGGTATGGCCGTAAGCGAGAGGGAGCGCGACAAATACCCTCTTTAAACATGAAGATCATGTCCTTCATGCACGAAGCTAGGTGTTTATGTCTAGCGCAGGAGCCTTTCCTTTTCAGCGTTTGCTTGTTGCTTTGGCTCTCAACATGTCAACTTTGTAACATTTTAATACAAAAGTGTCTTTACATTGTGATCTGTGCTGTCCCCAAAAGTGCAGCCAGGTGCAGAGTAACAGGTTGTTGAAGCAGGAGCAGCAGCGTCCTCTGCTGATTGCAAAGAGATGCGAAAAAGCTTACAGCACCTGGTATTCCCAGGCGGTCTCCCATCCAAGTACTAACCAGGCCCGACCCTGCTTGGCTTCCGAGATCGGACGAGATCGGACGAGAGCGCGACAAATACCCTCTTTAAACATGATGATCATGTCCTTCATGCACGAAGCTACGTGTTTATGTCTAGCGCAGGAGCCTTTCCTTTTCAGCGTTTGCTTGTTGCTTTGGCTCTCAACATGTCAACTTTGTAACATTTTAATACAAAAGTGTCTTTACATTGTGATCTGTGCTGTCCCCAAAAGTGCAGCCAGGTGCAGAGTAACAGGTTGTTGAAGCAGGAGCAGCAGCGTCCTCTGCTGATTGCAAAGAGATGCGAAAAAGCTTACAGCACCTGGTATTCCCAGGCGGTCTCCCATCCAAGTACTAACCAGGCCCGACCCTGCTTGGCTTCCGAGATCGTACGAGATCGGGCGTGTTCAGAGTGGTATGGCCGTAAGCGAGAGGGAGCGCGACAAATACCCTCTTTAAACATGATGATCATGTCCTTTATGCACGAAGCTACGTCTTTATGTCTAGCGCAGGAGCCTTTCCTTTTCAGCGTTTGCTTGTTGCTTTGGCTCTCAACATGTCAACTTTGTAACATTTTAATAGAAAAGTGTCTTTACATTGTGATCTGTGCTGTCCCCAAAAGTGCAGCCAGGTGCAGAGTAACAGGTTGTTGAAGCAGGAGCAGCAGCGTCCTCTGCTGATTGCAAAGAGATGCGAAAACGCTTACAGCACCTGGTATTCCCAGGCGGTCTCCCATCCAAGTACTAACCAGGCCCGACCCTGCTTGGCTTCCGAGATCGGACGAGATCGGGCGTTTTCAGAGTGGTATGGCCGTAAGCGAGAGGGAGCGCGACAAATACCCTCTTTAAACATGATGATCATGTCCTTCATGCACGAAGCTAGGTGTTTATGTCTAGCGCAGGAGCCTTTCCTTTTCAGCGTTTGCTTGTTGCTTTGGCTCTCAACATGTCAACTTTGTAACATTTTAATACAAAAGTGTCTTTACATTGTGATCTGTGCTGTCCCCAAAAGTGCAGCCAGGTGCAGAGTAACAGGTTGTTGAAGCAGGAGCAGCAGCGTCCTCTGCTGATTGCAAAGAGATGCGAAAAAGCTTACAGCACCTGGTATTCCCAGGCGGTCTCCCATCCAAGTACTAACCAGGCCCGACCCTGCTTGGCTTCCGAGATCGGACGAGATCGGGCGTGTTCAGAGTGGTATGGCCGTAAGCGAGAGGGAGCGCGACAAATACCCTCTTTAAACATGATGGTCATGTCCTTCATGCACGAAGCTAGGTGTTTATGTCCAGCGCAGGAGCCTTTCCTTTTCAGCGTTTGCTTGTTGCTTTGGCTCTCAACATGTCAACTTTGTAACATTTTAATACAAAAGTGTCTTTACATTGTGATCTGTGCTGTCCCCAAAAGTGCAGCCAGGTGCAGAGTAACAGGTTGTTGAAGCAGGAGCAGCAGCGTCCTCTGCTGATTGCAAAGAGATGCGAAAAAGCTTACAGCACCTGGTATTCCCAGGCGGTCTCCCATCCAAGTACTAACCAGGCCCGACCCTGCTTGGCTTCCGAGATCGGGCGTGTTTTTTTTTTTTTTATCTTTTATTATGAAAATATATTTTGTTTGAAAATACATTTTGCATACATGCTACAAGCTCAGACAATCAATGACATTCATTCAATCATCATTATAGTTATTTACATAACAAAAAACCCCCCAAAAAATCTCCCACAAAACTAAATCAAAATAAAAAACCATGAAAATAACATACAAAATCTGTATGTTGTAATTTACTTACAGAATTTCTTTCTGAAAATATTTCTTATTTCAAAATTATGTCATGGTTTGCTATGGCAGACACTTTTTGTTAGTTTTGTTTTGGAGTTTTTGCACTTCCTGTTTTATTTTGTATTGGTTTCCTTGAGTGTCTGTGTGTTGCTTCTTGTCATCGTCCTGTTTCTGTGTAGTGATTGTCTGCCCCGCACTAATGTGTTTCACCTGTGTTCAATCATCCTTGTCTATATAGTCCTTGTGCTCCCCTTTGTCTGTGTCGGTTCGTCCCTTTTTTGTTCAGGGTTTGTTCACGTCTGTTCACGTCTGTTCATGTCACGTTCATGCCATGTTCATGCCATGTTCATGTTTGGATTTTGGATATTTGTTTAATAAACCTGCCTGCACCGTCTCCCATGTGTTAGCTGCATTTGGGTCCTACTTACCTCGCAAAAACCCTGACAGAACGAACCGACCAGAAATGGACCCAGCGGTCTACGCCAGCCTCATGGCTTTTTTGAGTGTTCATCCATCCTGTCAGCAAGCGCCCTCGTCGGTCATCAGATCGCTGTTCACGCTGCCTGACCCCTTCTCGGACTCGGACCTGGAGGACTCTGACCTGGAGGACCCTGACGAGTCCCCTTTCAGGGGAACTCGTCTGGCAATTTTCAGGGGATCTCGTGGAAGCCAAAGAAGGCCAGGTAATCACGGCTCCCGTCGCCATGGGGAGGCTCGGCCTCGGCCCCAGCCCCAGGTTTCTCGCTTCCAGCCCAAGCCAAAGTCCAAGGTCCACCGCTTCCAGCCCAAGCCCCAGCGACCCCGGTGTCCAGAACCTCTACTCCCCTGTGGGAAGGAGCCCTCGCCGACCACCCTGGCTGACGCATCAGCTGTTCCAGCGTCGGGGGTTCCAGTTGGCGTTTCGTCGGCTCCTGCCCCACCTCCGTAAGCGAGAGGGAGCGCGACAAATACCCTCTTTAAACATGACGATCATGTCCTTCATGCACGAAGCTACGTCTTTATGTCTAGCGCAGGAGCCTTTCCTTTTCAGCGTTTGCTTGTTGCTTTGGCTCTCAACATGTCAACTTTGTAACATTTTAATACAAAAGTGTCTTTACATTGTGATCTGTGCTGTCCCCAAAAGTGCAGCCAGGTGCAGAGTAACAGGTTGTTGAAGCAGGAGCAGCAGCGTCCTCTGCTGATTGCAAAGAGATGCGAAAACGCTTACAGCACCTGGTATTCCCAGGCGGTCTCCCATCCAAGTACTAACCAGGCCCGACCCTGCTTGGCTTCCGAGATCGGGCGTGTTCAGAGTGGTATGGCCGTAAGCGAGAGGGAGCGCGACAAATACCCTCTTTAAACATGATGATCATGTCCGTCATGCACGAAGCTACGTCTTTATGTCTAGCGCAGGAGCCTTTCCTTTTCAGCGTTTGCTTGTTGCTTTGGCTCTCAACATGTCAACTTTGTAACATTTTAATACAAAAGTGTCTTTACATTGTGATCTGTGCTGTCCCCAAAAGTGCAGCCAGGTGCAGAGTAACAGGTTGTTGAAGCAGGAGCAGCAGCGTCCTCTGCTGATTGCAAAGAGATGCGAAAAAGCTTACAGCACCTGGTATTCCCAGGCGGTCTCCCATCCAAGTACTAACCAGGCCCGACCCTGCTTGGCTTCCGAGATCGGGCGTGTTCAGAGTGGTATGGCCGTAAGCGAGAGGGAGCGCGACAAATACCCTCTTTAAACATGACGATCATGTCCTTCATGCACGAAGCTACGTGTTTATGTCTAGCGCAGGAGCCTTTCCTTTTCAGCGTTTGCTTGTTGCTTTGGCTCTCAACATGTCAACTTTGTAACATTTTAATAGAAAAGTGTCTTTACATTGTGATCTGTGCTGTCCCCAAAAGTGCAGCCAGGTGCAGAGTAACAGGTTGTTGAAGCAGGAGCAGCAGCGTCCTCTGCTGATTGCAAAGAGATGCGAAAACGCTTACAGCACCTGGTATTCCCAGGCGGTCTCCCATCCAAGTACTAACCAGGCCCGACCCTGCTTGGCTTCCGAGATCGGGCGTGTTTTTTTTTTTTTATCTTTTATTATGAAAATATATTTTGTTTGAAAATACATTTTGCATACATGCTACAAGCTCAGACAATCAATGACATTCATTCAATCATCATTATAGTTATTTACATAACAAAAAACCCCCCAAAAAATCTCCCACAAAACTAAATCAAAATAAAAAACCATGAAAATAACATACAAAATCTGTATGTTGTAATTTACTTACAGAATTTCTTTCTGAAAATATTTCTTATTTCAAAATTATGTCATGGTTTGCTATGGCAGACACTTTTTGTTAGTTTTGTTTTGGAGTTTTTGCACTTCCTGTTTTATTTTGTATTGGTTTCCTTGAGTGTCTGTGTGTTGCTTCTTGTCATCGTCCTGTTTCTGTGTAGTGATTGTCTGCCCCGCACTAATGTGTTTCACCTGTGTTCAATCATCCTTGTCTATATAGTCCTTGTGCTCCCCTTTGTCTGTGTCGGTTCGTCCCTTTTTTGTTCAGGGTTTGTTCACGTCTGTTCACGTCTGTTCACGTCTGTTCACGTCTGTTCACGTCTGTTCACGTCTGTTCACGTCTGTTCACGTCTGTTCACGTCTGTTCACGTCTGTTCACGTCTGTTCACGTCTGTTCACGTCTGTTCACGTCTGTTCACGTCTGTTCACGTCTGTTCACGTCTGTTCACGTCTGTTCACGTCTGTTCACGTCTGTTCACGTCTGTTCACGTCTGTTCACGTCTGTTCACGTCTGTTCACGTCTGTTCACGTCTGTTCACGTCTGTTCACGTCTGTTCACGTCTGTTCACGTCTGTTCACGTCTGTTCACGTCTGTTCACGTCTGTTCACGTCTGTTCACGTCTGTTCACGTCTGTTCATGTCACGTTCATGCCATGTTCATGTTTGGATTTTGGATATTTGTTTAATAAACCTGCCTGCACCGTCTCCCATGTGTTAGCTGCATTTGGGTCCTACTTACCTCGCAAAAACCCTGACAGAACGAACCGACCAGAAATGGACCCAGCGGTCTACGCCAGCCTCATGGCTTTTTTGAGTGTTCATCCATCCTGTCAGCAAGCGCCCTCGTCGGTCATCAGATCGCTGTTCACGCTGCCTGACCCCTTCTCGGACTCGGACCTGGAGGACTCTGACCTGGAGGACCCTGACGAGTCCCCTTTCAGGGGAACTCGCCTGGCAATTTTCAGGGGATCTCGTGGAGGCCAAAGAAGGCCAGGTAATCACGGCTCCCGTCGCCATGGGGAGGCTCGGCCTCGGCCCCAGCCCCAGGTTTCTCGCTTCCAGCCCAAGCCCCAGCGACCCCGGTGTCCAGAACCTCTACTCCCCTGTGGGAAGGAGCCCTCGCCGACCACCCTGGCTGACGCATCAGCTGTTCCAGCGTCGGGGGTTCCAGTTGGCGTTTCGTCGGCTCCTGCCCCACCTCCTGGGTCGATCATCCCGGCCGGCGCATCAGCTGTCTCAGCGTCGGGGGTTCCAGTTGGCGTTTCGTCGGCTCCTGCCCCACCTCCTGGGTCGATCATCCCGGCCGGCGCATCAGCTGTCTCAGCGTCGGGGGTCCCGGTCGATTCCTCCCTAGCCCCTGAATTGGGTGGGCTGGACAAAGTCTCCCCTGCTCCTCCTGTCCTGTCGCCGGTCCAGCTGACTCCAGACTCTTGTTCCCAGTCAGTGGTCCGGCCGATCCCTGCTCCTCGTTCCCTGCCGTTGGTCCGGCCGAATCCTGTCCCTCATGTCCAGTCGGCACTCCAGCTGACTCCTGACTCTGGTTCCTGGTCAGTGGTCCGGCCGATCCCTGCTCCTCATTTCCTGTCGGCGGTCGCTGCTCCGTGTTCCCCGGCGGCGTCTACGACTGTTCCTGTCCCTCCTATGGTGTCGGCGGCCGCTGCTCCATGTTCCCCGGCGGCGTCGACGACTGTTCCTGTCTTTCCTGTGGTGTCTACGGCCGCTGCTTCGTGTTCTCCAGCGGCGTCGATGACGGCTACTGGTGTGACATCACCACCTCTCCTGGTTCCTGATGTGACGTCACTGCTTCTCATGGCTCCTGATGTGAGGTCACCACCTCTCCTGGCTCCAGCCATGACATCACCCCCGCTCGTGGTTCCTGCCAGGGCACCACTCCCATTGATTCTTGCCCTGACTCAGCCCATGTGGCTCCTGGTGTCCTTGACTCCTGCCAGGGTGCCACCTCCAGTGGTCCCTGACTCTGTGCCGCCTCCGGTGGTCCCTGACTCTGTTCCGCCCCCGGTGGTCCCTGACTCTGCGCCGCCCCTGGTGGCCCCTGACTCTGCGCCGCCCCCGGTGGCCCCTGACTATGTGCCGCCCACGGTGGTCCCTGACACTGTGCCGCCCCCGGTGGTCCGGCCGATCTCTGTTCCTCGTGTCCTGATGGTGGTCCAGCTGACTACTGTCCCTGGAACCAAGTCAGCTCCTGTTCGCCTTCCAGAGTGGCGACGCCATCCTCCGGCTCGACCTCCGGAGAGACCACGTCTTCGTCGCCGTCCTCCTGCTCGACCTCCGGAGAAACCCTGTCTTCACCGCCGGCCTCCAGAACGGCTCCGTCCGTTTGCCCGACCTCCGGGTCGCCCCACTGAACTGCCAAGCCTGTCCATAAGGCCTCCGCCTCGTCCCCCTGAGTTGCCATGTGTTGCCTCTGAGCATCGGAAGATGCTGTCCACTGGCCCCTGGATCCCTCCTCGCGCCCGAGTTTATGTTTTTGTTTAGGGTCGTCTGGGATTCGACCCTTAAGGGGGGGATTCTGTCATGGTTTGCTATGGCAGACACTTTTTGTTAGTTTTGTTTTGGAGTTTTTGCACTTCCTGTTTTATTTTGTATTGGTTTCCTTGAGTGTCTGTGTGTTGCTTCTTGTCATGGTCCTGTTTCTGTGTAGTGATTGTCTGCCCCGCCCTAATGTGTTTCACCTGTGTTCAATCATCCTTGTCTATATAGTCCTTGTGCTCCCCTTTGTCTGTGTCGGTTCGTCCCTTTTTAGTTCAGGGTTTGTTCACGTCTGTTCGCGTCTGTTCATGTCACGTTCATGCCATGTTCATGTTTGGATTTTGGATTTTTGTTTAATAAACCTGCCTGCACCGTCTCCCATGTGTTAGCTGCATTTGGGTCCTACTTACCTCGCAAAAACCCTGACAAATTATTGTTTTGCATACTTACTACTTACTTTTTTCTCACAAACATACATGTATACCTCATTATAATCATTTACATACTCCACACAGAAAACTTAAAAAATTATAGGGAAAAAACTCCCTTTTAAATTAAATCTTACCAACAAAGTAGCTCAAAAACAAACCTCAAAATCATACTTTCTCAAACCTGTAAAACCCTCACATTTTCTTACCCTTTCACCAGTGCCACAACAACCTCCCTCTCTCCTCTACAGAGATGAGCTTGTTGTCTTTTAAGAAGAACTGAGTAAAATTGTCAGCCTCATGCACAAATCTTAACTTTACCTGCTTACGTACAATGTTCTTAAAAATAGGCCAGACTGAATGAATTCAATTTTCAAAATGTGCCAAATTCCTCCTTGTCCTAATGGCCCATCTGGCATGGCTTAACAGGAACTTGCACAAGTCTGCATTTTTCACTCTACTTTCCTCCCATACCCCAAACGACAAGAAGACCTCCCAAGAGTCTCTCTCATCCCAAATTAATCCCAATTTTTCACATAAACAATTTCGTAATAACACAAAAAAATCATTTAACTCTGTACATACCTCAAACATATGCAATAGAGTTTCCGGCATTAAACCACATACATCACACTCCCTTTCAATCTCTCTATTTAACTGATGCAATATCACATTTGTAAAGATTTTATTATGTCTTATCTTGAAATCATTATCCTCGGCTTCTAAACTATTTCCTTTGACCCGCCACTTTCCCCAGATCTGCTTTTCATTCAAATATGGAAATACATTTGACCAATATTTCAGGGATGCTGGTACTTGTACTACATTATCCAACAATTTTCCATATAATAACTTACATTTGAAATCTTTAAAACCTATTAGTTTCTCTCCATTTTTGCAAAATAAATCTGGTAACTCTTTTACCCTCACTGTTACCACTTTTTTGGATATTAACAAAGACCAAGCTGTTGGGATACTTTGCAGGATCATTTTATAATCGTTCTCTATTGTTTTATATCTCACATTTTCATCTATCATTTGCACAGTATCATAAATCGCTTTAGTTGACAAAAACCCCGGTATAAATTCATACATAACATCTTTCATTTGCAGTAAACCTGCCTTCATCATGTTCATATTACACAATAATTTACCTTCTTTTTTTACACATTCATTTAAAAAAATGGGCATGTTCCTTACTTGTTCTATTGTTTTGCACTCATACACAATATGCTTCATAAATTCCGCTTGAACAGACAGGATCTCTCTATAAAAAGTTGGGAGGCCTGCTGTCATCGTTTGCTTCAATTGCATTAACAGCACAAAATCACCTATATTGTATATACTATTCAAATAAAATTTCGTCATACTTTTCCATACATATTTTGTTGAATCATATAAATATTTCTGACTACCAATTTCAACCCCCCCTCCTCATATTTCCCAATTAATGTCTTCCTTGCTATTTTCCCCACTTTTGCTCCCCACATAAACACAGTTACCATTTCATTCAGTTTATTTAATACCCACACGGGTAAATCTATTATTGCTAATAAATTATTTAACTTAGACAGTATTAAATAATTCCATACCATTATTTTGCCATTTAATTTTAAATTTCTCATTGTCCAATAGTTTAAAACCGTACTGGTCCTATTTATTACCTCTGTCCACGCTAAATCTCTTGCTTCCATATTATCCTTACCTATATAAATTCCCAGTAACTTCAAGTTTCCAGTATTTATTTTAAAAGGCACTTCTATTTGTTGTGGGGCTGGCATATTAAAAAACATAATCTCAGATTTTCCAAAATTTACACATGCACCCGAGGCTTGACCATACATGTTTAATACCTCTATTGCTTTATGGACACTACTCATATTTTCTAATAGCAAGGTTGTATCGTCCGCAAATTGCTGGACAACACACACATCCCCTCCCGGCAACTTAATCCCCTTTATTAAATTATCTCTCTTTAATAACTTCCCCAACGGCTCCACACCGATGGTGTATAATATAGATGAGAGAGGACAACCCTGCCTCACCGATCGCTGTATCAGAAAAGGATCAGTTAATACTCCATTACATTTTACCCTCCCTACAGCATTAGCATATATCATTCTGATCCAACTAAAAAATCTTCTTCCAAATCCCACTTTCTCTAAAACACTAAACAAGTAGTCATGTTCTACTCTATCAAAAGCCTTATTGAAATCAATTTTTACAATGATTCCTTCTGTTTTTGACATATTTAAAAACTCAACTACATCTCTCACCGAACACACAATATCACTTACTTCTCTCCCTGGTACACTATATGCTTGAGTCGGCTCAATTATTGAATGTAAGCTTTGTTTGACTCTATTGGCAAAAATTTTCATTAAGATCTTGTAATCCGTATTGAGAAGAGTGATCGGCCGATAGTTTTTTAAATCTTGCCTGTCATCCTTCTTGTGAATCAAAGTAATTACACCCTCTGCCATTGACTTAGGCATACGTTGTACTATTTCCATCTGTCTATATAAATTTACTAACACAGGTATTAAAACATCACTAAAAGTTTTATAGAAATTTGTTGTTAACCCATCACTACCTGGACTTTTATTTACCACCAACTGATTAATTGCACTACTCACTTCTACATCCTTAATTTCTTGCTCACAGAGCAATTGATCAGCCGTAGATATAGTTGATGTCATGCATTTCAGAATCTCTTGAGTAACTTTAAGATTTGATTTTTCCGACTTAAATAAACTCTGATAAAATTTTTGTACAGTTTCCAATATTTCTACAAAAGATGTTTTTACCTCTCCTTTTTCATCCTTGATTTCATTTATATAACATTTTCTCTGTTTTCGCTTTTCCATGTTTAAAAAGAACGCTGTATTCCTCTCTCCCTCCACAGCATATTGTGCTTTACTTCTTATAATTGCACCTTCACACTTCACCCTTTCCATTTCTTTTAATTCTTTTTGAGTTTTCCAGAGACCTAACTCATCCACTGGATGTTGAGTTTTTAATAATTCAATCTGTCTTTTTAACAAATATTCTTTTCTTTTTGATTTATTCGCCATTCTCTTGGCATAATTTATACTTTTTTTTTTTTATTTCCTTTTTTACATTTTCCCACCTCTCTAAAATATCTTCCCCATTTACAGTTTCTGAAAACTCAGAACGAATTAAGTTCTTAATTGACACTACATACTCTCTATTTGTCAATAAATTTGCATTAAGATGCCATACACCCCCCCCCTTTCCTCTCCCTTTGATTCCACCCCCACCCAAACAAAAGCATGATCACGCAAAAAATTCAAATTAAAGCGCACAGTATTAAACATTCCCACCATCATTTTTTTTACCAAAACCAAATCAATTCTACTGCGTTTTATCAGTCCCAAATGACTCTGCACCCTTGTATAGTCTCTTCCTTTTGTGTGCTGATGTCTCCATAAGTCACATAAGTTATTCACATTCATCAGATTTTGCAACACTGTCCTGGACATATCTTGTCTCCACTTGCAGTTTTCATTAACATCCATTGTACTTTGCTTGAGATTAAAATCTCCCATTATGATGTCACAATCTTTTCCTGTCTGTGTTATGGTTTTTATGAACTGTGTCCTTTCCACCTCATCATTAGGTGCATATACGTTCATGATCGTCCATTGTTTTTTATCTACAGTTAATCTGATTTTTATCCACCGTCCTTCTGCATCTTTACTGACACAAATAGCACCACAATCAACACAATTTCTTAAAATTATGCTAACCCCCCTCGCAATACCTGAACCAAAACTTGAAAAATATTGGCCTTGCCATCTTTTCATACACCTCTCTTCAAAGTTTTTGTCCCAATGAGTTTCTTGTAGACACAACACGTTACTATCACAGAGGTTCATAACTTTTTCAAACTTGGCTATGTCTCTTAGCCCATTGACATTTAAAGAAATGAAAGAGAACATCATCAAAAAAAACACAGGGGGAAAAAAAACCTAAAAACTACTAGATTGTGGTGCATATTTAGTCTGTTTATACATTATCTTATTCACTTTTTATTTTTTGCTTTCTTCTTAGCCCTTAATCGTCTCAACGACACCTGCGTGGGGCTCTTTCCCCCCTCCGTT